>NC_133649.1:235646867-235946867 GCF_009905375.1 Apium graveolens | reverse complement strand
TTTGAACAAGCTTAGATAGTGTATCGGCTTCTGAAATTTTCCTCTCTGCAGATTTGGATGACTTGTATCCTTGGTATCAAGGCGAGGTAGCTTTGGACCAGAGCCTGGTACTTGGCTAGAACTGGATCCTTGGCTATGTACTCGCCAGTTGTTTGCTTTACGACGATCTGGGAGTCGCTGTAGATTTTGAGATTCCGGATCCTGAGTGTTCTTGCTAGCTTCAATCCTGCAATCAAGGCCTCGTACTCTGCTTGGTTGTTTGTTGCTGAGAATGCAAAGGAGATCGCTGTTTGGATTGTGAACCCTTCTGGGCTCTTTAGGATGAGCCCGGCTCCCGATCTTTCATTGGTTGAAGAACCATCAACTTTGAGAGCCCAGGCTTCTGTTTCTTGATATGTGTTTCTCTCAGGGTCAATGCACATGGGCACGGGCTCTTCTTCTGGGAAATTACATTCTATGATGAAATCAGCTAGAGCCTGGGCTTTGATTGCTGTTCTAGGAATAAAACTTAGGTTGAACTGACTTAGCTCAACTGCCCAATTTACCAACCTCCCTGAGACATCTGGCTTGTGTATTATCTTCCTTAATGGTTGATTTGTTACAACTCGTATCTCCCTTTCCTGGAAGTAGTGTCTGAGTTTCCTGGATGCTGTGACTAAGGCAAAAGCAAACTTTTCTAGCCTCGGGTACCGGGTCTCTGCATCTTTTAGCACTTGGCTCACATAATAAACTGGTTGCTGTTTGCCATTCTCTTCCCTGATCAAGGCTGCTCCAACTGCCAGGGCCCCTGCTGACAGGTAAAGTGATAGGGGTTCCCCGGGTTGAGCTTTTGTTAACACAGGGGGTTGAGAAAGGTACCTTTTGATTTCTTCAAATGCGCTTTGGCATTTCGGGCTCCAATTAACTTCTTTCTTATTAGTTGCTCCTTTTAACAGGTCAAAAAAGGGTAGGCATCTCTCAGCTAGCTTGGAGATGAATCTTCTGAGTGCTGCTAGTGATCCTGCTAGCTTCTGCACATCTTTCTGTGTTCTGGGGGCCTTCATCTCTTGGATTGCCTTTATCTTTTCTGGGTTGGCCTCAATCCCTCGGTTGCTTATCATGAATCCGAGGAATTTTCCTGCCCCTACTCCGAATATACATTTTTCTGGATTGAGTATGAGAGAGTATTTTCTCAAGTTTTCGAAGCATTCTCTCAGGTCTCCTATGTGCCCGGGGATGCTTGTGGATTTTGCAATCATTTCAGTCCACATAGGATTCCAGGTTCCTTCCAATCTGGTCCTTGAAGATTTTGTTCATTGCCCTTTGATATGTTGTTCCCGCATTAGTCAATCCGAATGGCAGCATTACATATGCATAGACCGCCCTGTGGGTGATGAATGATGTCTTTAGAATGTCTCTGGGATTCATCTTGATCTGGTTGTACCCCGAGTAGGCGTCCATGAAACTTAGCATCACATGCCCAGAGGTTGCATCGATCAATTGATCAATATTTGGCAAGGGGTAGGGGTCTTTGGGGCATGCACTGTTCAAGTCTGTGTAATCGATACACATTCTCCACTTTCCGTTTGCTTTTTTCACCATCACTACATTTGCCAGCCATTCTGGGTACTTGACTTCGCATATTATTCCAGCTTTCAGTAGTTTCTCAATTTCTTCATCGATTGCTTTCTGCCTTTCCGGGGCAAAATTTCTTCTCTTTTGCTTGACTGGCTTCCTCTCTGGGTTGACGTCCAAGCTATGCATCGCTATGGATTCATCCAACCCGGGCATTTCTTTCGGGGTCCAAGCGAATATATCAGAGTACCCTTGGAGTAGTGACACCAAGTCTTTTCTGAAATTAGCCTCGAGCCCGGATCCTATCTTTATCTTTTTTGAAGGATCGCTTGTACTGATCAAAATTGTTTCCGTTTCAACAGCGGCCTCTATCTTGGATTTATCCGTATTTGATACCATCTTCTGGATCCGAGCCTCTGTGTTCTTTTTCATATAAATCTGAGCCTGTGCTGTCATCTCTTTATTGTTTCTTTCTCCAATTTTTTCTGGGTTGGTTGCTTGCACAGTAGGGTTGGTTTGGCCAAGGCCTAGGCTCAATTCAATCCCTTCTGTGACTTGGTTGCTTTTTTGCTCTTCTGAGCCTTGTTTGGTTGTTTTTGGATCTGAGAGGGTCTCAATGACCTGAACTTCTTTTCTCCCGTCATCCCTTGATTGTTGGTGATGTTTCTTAATACTTTGCTATTTCCGGAGCATGACAGCCTTTCTCTTGTTGTCTTGATGGGTCTCAGCCATTACCAGAGCCTGACTATAACATCTTTCAGCTACCTCATAGTCTCCCTTGATTTCTCCTACCCCGGTTGGGGTTGGGAACTTGATTTTCAAATGTGATATGGAGGTGATTGCTTGGATCCTGGTCAAGGCTGAGCGCCCGATTATGCCGTTGTAAGATGAGGGAGTATTGATCACGTAGAACTTAATCACATGGGTAACTTGGTTTGGGGCCGATCCAAATATCACTGGCAAGTACAAAGTTCCTTGGATCGGGACCAAGTTGTTCCCAAACCCATACAGAGGGTCCTCTCGGCATTCATTTGAGCGCACGCTCCCTAGCTTCATCCGGTCCACAGTATGCTTGAAGAGTATGTTTACTGAAGATCCATTATCAATCAGCATCCTTCTCACTTTGTTGTCAAAGATATCAAGTGTTACCACCAAAGTTTCGTTGTGATTTGGGTTGACCCCTTCATAATCCTTGCTGCTGAATGAGATCATCATCTCCGGGTAGGATTGAATTGAGAATACCTCATCTCCTGAGCCCGGGCTCCTAGGGTGAGAGTGTGAGCCTCCCAGGACCACATTTACCACATTCTTACCTTTTCTTTGCCTTTCCTCTCTCTGATTTTTCTCCCTTGAGATGTATCGATTCAGGTTCCCCTTCTTGACTTGATCTTCAATGAAGTATTTTAAAGAGAGACAATTTTCAGTCTTGTATCCATGGGTTTCATGATAGTCGCACTGCCTGTTGTAAGGCCTGCTCTCTGGGGGAGTCTGCATTGGCTTTGGAGGATAGTAGAATGGCTTTCCCTTGATCTCCTTCAGTATCTCTTCTCGGGTCCTGTTTAGTTGTGTCCACTCTGGTTCTTGCCTAGGCTCCCTTTGCTGCCTAGGGGGACCGGGATCACTTTTGGATTCTATTTTAGGACCCAATCTTTGGAATATTGGGGTGTTTTGTACAACGTTTATTTGATGGGTTTGGTTGCTTTGTTTGAACTTTTTCTCCTGATGGTAACCCCCTTTCGGTCGGTCATCAGAAGATTTGTTCCTGTTCCCTCCATTCCGAGTCATTCTCATTTCCTGGAGAACATCCGTTTCTTTTATGAACCGGGCTGCCATAGAATAAGCAGCGGCCAGGCTTTGGGGTTCCTTGTTTATCAATTCCACAATATATCTCTCGTTGTGTTCTGGATCCAGGTTTCTTCGAAATATGCTTAGAGCCTCCCTTTCATCGAAATTCGAAACTTTGTTGATGGCTTCCTTGAACCTCCGCATGTAGGCTGAGAGTGCTTCGTTATCGTACTGGCGGATTGTCTCCAGGTGGCACATGTGCATTTCATGTGTTTTATTGGCTCTGAATCTTCTAAGGAAGGCTTCTCTGAATTCTTTCCAGGAGTGGATACTTCTTGATGGGATTCTGCTGAACCATCTTTGAGCCCCCCCTTTGAGGGTCGAGGCGAAGAATCTGGATTTCGTCAAGTCATTGTAATAGTATATCTGAGCTATCTGTTCGAAGTAGTTGAGGTGCTCTTCCGGATCCCCCTGCCCATCTGAAAGAATCGAAGTTGTAGTGTTTGAGATTTTTCTGTTGGGGGATGGCTTCTAAGGGGTGGCTGAAGGGCGTGAGGGCCTCCCCAACTTCCACCCCAGATTCTTTCTCCATTTTTCTCTGGAGCTCGTAGATCATTTCCTTGAGGTCTTTCTGACCCTCCTCTTCGTCATCGGAAATGAGTTCGGGGGTAGGGTCCCTCCGAGTTCTTTTTCCTTTTGTTTTAGCTAGGAGCCTCTCCTCCTCCATCTGCATTGTTTTCTGAATTTTTTGCTCCAGCTTTTCCTCCTCTTCTTTTCTTATCTTTTCTCTGATTTCTTCTAACTTTTTCTTTCTGGTTGCTTCTGTCTCCTTCTAACTAGGCTCTTTTTGATTCTTTTTTGCCTTAGCCCCAATTCGGTCGAAGACAGATCTCCTGGATTACTGAGAGTCCCCGGACTCTTCTTGCTCATCATCTTGTTCAAATTCCATCTGAGCCCGGGCTTGTTCATCTCTGTAGAGCCTGATTGCTTCAGCAAGTTCATGGCTTGTTAAGTTAGCCATATGCTCCTCTGCAACTGGAACATTGGTGTACTTGTACTGATTTAGCTCTATGACATTTCTAGCATCCCTGATTGGGGTATGCTGTGTCAGTGGTTGCTCCTGGAAGGTCTCCCTGTCTCCCCCAGGTTCTTGAACTTGAGAGGGGTCTTGATCCTGAATATGGGTACTGGCGGAGGGCCTACCAGCTGTACTTTTTCCTGCTCTTGCCATCACCACAAATGTACAAACAACTGACCAAGATTTGAGGCTACAAATGTGGATCCGAGGTTGCTTTTTTGAAGATTACAAAAAATTTCCAGAATAACAGCAAGCAAATTTTCTGGGTTTTTCTAACAACAATACCAAACAAGAACAGCAGGCTCTTGAACACAAAAGAAAATATGCAAGCTAAAACAGTTCTGGGTTTTAAAATCACCAAGACTATTAAACCCCAGGCTTCAAGATTATCAAACCCTAAACAACTAAAACTTAACAAACAAGAGCGGGCTCACACAGACGTGGCCTAAAGCAACAAGCTCACACAAACGCGGCTAAAATGAACATTCATATTCAAGAAAGGGTTTGGTTGTTTATGTTCTTACAAGTTTGAAAGTGGACTCTCTCAAGAGTTTGCTGATGAAGATGAATCCAGGGGCACCGAGACCCAAGGATGGAGCCCCCCTCCTTCTAGCGCCAAATGATAACTCCGGTGAGCGGGCGGCTCCGTCCGACGCCATTCCTGGACCTTCTATGCGTGGATGAGGTGTAGCTGCTGGTTGGGCACCTGCAAAAAAACACCGAAAGGGGGGTTTGGCTCCCACGGCGCCTCCGGTGCCTCCGGTGTGAGAATAAGAATAGGCTTTGGAGAAGATGAAGGTATATATGTTTATGTAATTTAGAGGCTGCTCTGTTTGTGTGTCTATATGTGATGGTTGTTGTGTGTTTTGAGTGTATGAGAGTGTGTGAGTGCAAGAGAAATTATTTTTCAACCCCTAAACCATTCAGTCTTGCGGGTATATATAGCCCCAAGGTAGGGTTTAGGGGTAGTTACCTCTAAACCTGGGCCGTTGGATCTTGGGAGCGGAGGACGCCTGGCTTGGGCAGACTGCTTACACGTGTCCAGGGGAGGACCACCTCCAGAGTGTCCTAACGGCCTCTGACACGCGCCGTGCTTGTCTGGAGTGTCGGTTGTTGATAGTTGTCATAGTCACGTGCCCACGTACCCCTCCTTGGCTGGGTTGTAGGGTGTGCATGTGTTTGATGGGACCCCGCTCATGGCGGTCTGAGTCCAGATCCGGATCCGGGTGGGCATTAGGTCCGGGCTCCCTGTTGGATCCAGATCCGGGTCAAGGGATGGCCCCGGGCCTGGTCTCTCCATTTGACTGTTCTGGGAGAGGGGGGTCTCGGTCCATCGATCGAGCCTGGTATCCTTTAGATCCGAGTTGAATCCTAGCCGGGTCTCTTTTACCCTATCAACGTATATAAGATGTATATATTGACAGCTGCTCCGTCATCCACTCTTTAATCATTAAATTTAAGGCATAGAGTGAGGGTAATCTCGGCAAATAAATTAAACCTATATATATTTTGTAGTATAGTAGAAGGGTTAATATATTTGGCCGGAGAATAGACGTACAATTTTAAAGTAAAAAAGTTTCTACACTGAATATCATGTCTGTCTGTCTGAAAATGCGATATTTGATAATTCAAAATTTTTGATTCGAGTAATGATGTATATATTTGGTATATTAGGATTTGATGTGTATGAGTTTTTTAAAAAAACTTTACGTGTACTTAATATTATTATTGAAGATTTAAGTTATAATTAAAGCTTTGATTAAATTATAAAATATGTTATGAGAATGTGCTTCTTTGTTGTTGCAAACTGATTTGTCATCCAAACCTTATTTTTTCAGATCAGTCAGTTGTGGATTTCTTCTGCCAAGTCTCTTTTAGCCTTTCCCAACTCTTTTTACCAGCATCGTTTTGCAATAACCAGCTGTGTAGGACATGGAGACACACTAGACAAAACACGTCATTTATTAATTAAATATAATAAAAATTTAAAATTTATTTATTATATTAATATACAGTGAACCTAAATGTAAAATTAAAATTAATTGATAGTAACAACCGAATACCATCATAATAACCAGTTGTGTAAGACATGGAGACAAGTTAGCAGCCTAACACCTGATAATAATTTTATTTAGAAATGTCAAAATTTTTAATCCAATTAACACATACCACCTTATTTGAAACAAACGTGAGTTTTAAACAGGTCCAATATCATTTTCATCACCCGGTTTAGCTAATCCGTCAACCAGATTGACGTTATCAGGTGGCACTGCACCTCAACAACAAACTTTCATTTCTTCATCTATGTAACTACTTTGAAGCCTAATTGTACTAGTAATTTTCCATCTCTTAAAGTCTGAAATATTATGACCAACTATAATTGCTCGTGTTCAGAAACCGATTCTGAAAGTTAGGGCATACAACCCGAAGCAGGGACGTTAGGTTGGTAAGTGTGCTCACCTGCCGAGAGGCGATGCAGAAAACTGGATGACCTCCGCCACCATCTTCATCAACTACATTGCGGTCTTCTTCATTTGCTTCCTAAAATATCTGATCAACTGTACCCAACCCCATGATCCCATCACCATAGTTCTTCTGCACACTAGCATTTAGCAAATCAAAACAGAGGAAAAATCTATTTTGATGTTTTACTCCAAAGACAACGAGAAACTGGACTTGCATATCTCGATTGTGTAGTATAAAGCTATAAATGTAGCTCTACCATGCATGATCAAGTCTGGGAGTTTATCTTACCACATGTACGAGGAGAGACATTTACCTGTTTTATAAGCCCGGTGGTCCGAGCATGACATAGAGATTAGAGCGCCAGAACAACGGTTAGCAAGGATGCTGATACATAAAGCAAAACAAAAGAAATACAAATTGGGAAGAAAATGCAGCATACTTAGCAATTTAGCAGGGAATCAGATAATCCATGCTCAACATTAGAGTACCATACATATATTCCTTAGAGTACAACTAAGCTTCGCAGTCCTAAACATAGATTACAAACAAGAAAAACTCTTCGGATTCAAGACATTTATCTCAGGGAGAGTTTTTTAGAGGACAAACATCAATAAAATTAATTGCAGTTTTTCTGCTACTCGGTTATAATTTTCTTATTCCTCAATTGCAGCAGCATCATGTGGCATACACTTCTTATCCTGCTTAGTTAACACCTCAGCTGAGAGATGATATTCTGAACTGCAAAATTTGACTGCCACACTCTTACCCAACTTATCTTCCTCCTTGACTCCGTGCTTATTCCCTCCCACAGACTTGAATTTTTGGGAAGTAATTTCCTAAAAACTCGGCCCATAATCATTATGGGTTTAATTTGCATTTATATGTGTGTAATTACACATATATATGTATTTTTTTTTTGTAACTGCTTCTGGGACCAGTAGGATCCTACCACGTGGCAGGGGGAGTTGTCCTCATTTATGCCTATAAAAGGCCGCAGCCCCTTCTCTTCTTCTTTTCTTTTTTATTCATCATCAGAAGGAAAATCAACAGTCACTTAGTTCTCTCTTCATTTTCTCTCATTTTTCTACGAAGTGTCGTGCTCTTGGTTGATTCTTACCGCCGCGTGTCGCTGCTTTCTCCATCCATCTTCAATTGACTTGTAAGATTCTCTTCTTTCTTGTTTTTTCAATTTGTTCTCCGATTTTGCTTTTCGAATTTTGATTTTGCATGCTTGAGACTTGGTTATATGTCTTCGAATTGGTAATGAAAATCGAGGTTTTTGGTCGTTTTTGTTGCTTGCTTTTTTGTTTATTTGTAGATCTGTATGTTTCTCTGTGTTTTAGGCTCGATTTTTGTTGATTTGTATGGGTTTTTCGTTTGATTTTTCTGGGTTTTTTGGGGCTGCTCTTCGTGTTCTTGGAAGAAAATTTATGTATGTATATGAAAAGTGTGTGTGTTTTGCTCTTTGATTCTCAAAATAACTGTTTGTGGGTTAGGGTTTTGATTTTGATCCGGGTTGGAGTGTAGGATCCGGATTTGGGGGAGGTTTATGGTAGGACTGTATGACTTAGTTTTTATCTGTTTTTTGGTTGCTTTTGATCCGGGTATGGGTGTTTGTCATGAGGATCCGGGTATATGGGTTTTATTTTAAGTTTTTTGTTGCTATGGATCCGGATCTGGGTATTTGCCATCAAGATCCGGGTCCATGGTTGTTTGCTTTTGTGGATTGTAGTTAACATGATCCGGATCGTTGATGTTTTTCCGGGTTGGACTTGCATTGGTGGTCCGGATCATTAGGTTATGCTAATACTAACGTAACACACTTGATCCGGACCTCTTAGTGAAACAATTAAAATATGTAGGGACCAGGCTAACTGACCTTCATTTTAATAGGTATATGGTTCGGATCAAGGAGCGGGCTAGAAAAGTCTATAACTGCTACCCAAACTTTTCTGGAGAGGAGAGTGACCCGGATTCATCTGGTAGAGAACAGATCCGGGTAGTGATGGCTGACACATGGCTGATTTTGATTCGTGGGCACATATAAATACACATGGTGTTACATATTATTAGGAAGGTTGCCAACTATTCATGTGACAAATCATATTTGGGGAAATTCTTGGGTTAAAAATATGGGTTATTTAGCATTTTCCTATTTGATATGTTAGAAGGATCCAAGGGTGTCTTTGATAATTAACTCCATCTAAATTCCCCTACAATCCCCACCAATTATGCATAATTATTTTCGACATAATTGCACAAACCTAATGCATAACTATTTTCGACATAATTGCACAAACCTAAATAGTGTAATCAATGTCTCCAAATAATCGGTAAACTCTTAACATGCAATGGAGAAAGTACCTAATAATCGACACCTCTTGCTCCTCCAACACCGAAACATTTTGATTCTCCTCCTCGACAGCAACATTTTGGTTATCCTCCTCCTCGAGTGCAACATTTAGCTTCTCCGCAATGATAATGCTATTCCAACCCATGGCAGCAACAACTAGGTCTGGCTTAGATAACACCTCAGTAGCTGAACAATAGTACTCATAATGCCATGCGTTACTAATTAAGGGTAATAACTTTTTACCCTTAACTGGTTTAATAAGACCTTCAACCACAACAGTGTGTCCCTGGTGAAGAAAATTAGGTAAAAATCCTTTAAACTTTGTTCCTCTTTCTTTATCTAAACTTTCTGGATATTTGACGCATATTTATACAACATGTACAGACACCCTACAGTCACGAAACCATTTACGATGTCTTTAAACTGTCTTTCTGTTAACATGTCCCAAAAGTGGCGGAGTTAGGATATGGTGGCGAGTGGGTTCACGCGCCGGGATGTGGAGAAGAATTATGGTCGGTGGTTGAAACGGTGAGCAAGGAGCAAAGAGATGGGTGTCAAGGGCTGGTTGTTGCGCTGGATGGGGTGGTTCTTATGTATGGTGGTGGTTGTGCGGTGGGAGACAGCGGCGCGTAGAAGACGCGTGAAGGATGATCTGGTGGTGGCCATTTGTTGACGGGAAGGTGAGGGGTTTATGAGGTTTTTGATCAAATTTTGTAAGTTGGGATTTTGCAAGGTGGTGCACACAATAATAGTTACTAACTCCCGTATAAATGGCTCTTCTTATTGATGGTTGAATAATAAATGTTAATAGCCCCCTTACATTCACATCAATATCACCAATAAAAAGAGCCCATTTTTATTGGAGTTAGTGACTAATGTGTGCGCAAGAAAGACCGTAAAATATTGTGTACTAATAATTTAAGACAATTTTATTGTATATCAACTCCAACAATATGCCTTATATTTGTGTCTTATTACTAAAATAATAATATATTTGAATTATAATGAGGAGGGAAAGTAAATGATGAGAGGAGAGAGATGTGTAAAAAGGGAGAGAATTAATTTTTTAATTGAATTAAATGAGATAAGGCATGCTTAGTGGTGCCTTAAAAATGAGGCACATGATGAATGTCCTAGTGTTTTATCGCACCACTGGGAAATTGTTAGAATACTTTTTTATCCAAAGTGCCTCAAATTTTAAGTTATGACAAGTTTTTAGGGCACTCTTGGACTTACTCTAATAGACACTAAATTACATCAACATTTACATCACTATTAATTTATTACTTTCAAGACCAATAACCTGCCTACCCACCTACATTGTTGAATGTGTAAATATTGCGGCCGTGTTTCTATATGCCACCACCTTTCTAGATTATTTGTTATACCATCTCTTAATATTGAAAATCACATATATATTCTTCAGCCCACCTTATTTCCTGAAATTCATTTAGTTACCCAACTATTCCATGTCTTCATTCAGCAATCACACTCTCCAAGTTTTGACTGTACAATTTTCTTTCACGAGCTATTTTGAAATTAGCCTACCATAATTTTAGTGTGCAAGTCTGCAGTTAATTAATTATTTTTTATTTTTATTTATTATCTAAGCACCTAGAAGAGTTTGAAATTCTAATACCCCCTCTCAAACTCGACTTTGCATTCCGAGCTTATTTTTCATTTTGTAAAACACATCCGGCTTCAATAGCTTCATAAAAATATCCGCTAAATTTTCTTCGGTCTTGCAGTGTACCAGCTCCACAATTTTCTTGTTCACCTGTTCTCGAATGAAGTGATATTTGATATTGATATGCTTGCTCTGATTGTGTAACACTGGATTTTTCGCTAGAGAAATAGCGGATTTTTTATCCACGTAAATTTTAACCTGACCTTCCTTCCCAAAATTTAACTCGTTCAATATGTAGTCTAGTCAAATAGCCTGACATGCGCACACTGCGACTGCCATGTACTCCGCTTCACATGTTGAGAGGGCAACCGTCTGCTGCTTTTTCGATGACCACGAAAATACCACTGAGCCGATATAAAACGCATACCCCGAAGTACTTTTGCAATCATCCAAGTCACCACCATAATCACTGTCAGAGTAGGCAACTAATTTTGAATCTTGAGTATGCGTGTAAAATAAACCTTAATCAAGCCTACATTTTATGTACCTCAAAATTCTTTTAGCTACCATGAAGTGATCTTGCTTCCGCTTCTCCATGTACCTACTAACCAATACAACCGCATACATGATGTCTGGACGAGTGAAAACTTAGGTACCTCAAACTTCCCATCAAACTTTTGAACAACGTCGGATTTTTCGACTCCAAATCGTTCAATCAACTCTGAGCTTTATGGTCGGTTCTGCTGGCGTGCTTACTAGGCTTGCATTCCTCCATTCTGAACTTCTTCAAAATCTGCTTCGCATATTTTTTCAGCAATATAAAAGTATCGTCTTTGCTTTGCTTCACCTCGACTCCAAGAAAATACGACATTTGACCAATATCTGTCATCTCAAATTCGTTAGTCATAACTTTCTTAAAATCGTCAAACATATCAAAGTTGTTTCCTGTAAAGATCATGTCGTCCACGTATAAGCAAACAATCATAATGTCTCCCCCTGAATTTGTTTTTATGTAGAGAGCATGTTCGTACGGACTCTTCACAAAACCATTCATCTGAAAGTATTCATCAACCCTTGTGTTCCATACTCGCGGAGCTTGTTTCAATCCGTACAAGGATTTCTTTAATCGATATAATTTATCCTCCTGGCCTTTCTGAACATATATAGGTGGTTGTTCAATGTAGACTTCTTCTTCGAGAAATCCATTTAGAAATGTTGACTTCATATCCATCTGATAAATCTTCCACTGATTTTGAGCTGCAATTGTTGTAAGAAGTCTTATGGTATCAATTCTTGCAACTGGAGTGAATACCTCATTATAGTCAATCCCATATCTCTACTTGTAACCTTTAGCCACCAACCTCGCCTTGTATTTCTCCACTTCTCCATCTTAATTCGTCTTGGTTTTATAGACCCTTTTGACACCAATTTCTTTGTGTCCTTCTGGAAGATGTGTGAGCTCCCATGTATCATTCTTCTTGATTGCGCCAATTTCTTCATCCATGGTTTTGTTCCATTTGCTTTCTTCATAAGACTCTTCAAATGTAATTGGATCACATTCAGTCATTAAACAAAATAGAGAATAATCAAAGGATGTATGTACCTGACTTGTTGCTTCATAGATATTATCTAGACTCTGCATCTTTTTCGGTACTCCCCCTGAACTGCGGCTTCCTCCCGTCGATGGTGTACATACAAGAGTTTGTGGATTTGGACTTTGTGAAGAAGTTGAATCATCATCTCCATCATCTTCAATGTTAGAGTCGTCACCGTCGTTATCATCATCGTTAAAGAATAAATCGATAACTTTTCTTTCTTCCTCGCTCCATCTTCAGTAATCTGATTCATCGAACTCAACATCTCGAGAAATGATTAAATTCTTCGTTAGGGGATTATAGAGTCGGTACGCCTTGCTCTTTTTGTCATATCCGGTAAAGATGCATTTCTCGTATTTATCATCCAGCTTCTTCCTTTTCTGATCGAGAACGTGGGCATAAGCAATACACGAAAATTCTGAGATGTCCAATTGATGGTTTGCTCCCGCTCCATGCTTTATGTTAGGTCACACACACTGTAGAAGAGGGTTAAATACAGTGTTTATCACAATCAAATTGAATTAAAGAACTCAAGTAACAGAAAACAGACTTTATTCAATATAATAAACTCTGTTACAATATGGAACTGTCCTATCTCAGTGATGAACAAATATCACGAGAGTTGTTAGGGTTACAATGAATATTATTCTCGATAATGATAACACTTATAGTATAAACCCTATGTTTGTGTTTATATACTACACATTTACAATATAATCGCTAATTGATATGGAATATAATTCTACTTCCTAAAATATGTCAATCAGATATCTTTTCTTCCAAGTATTCTATTCTTCATATAATTCCTTCTTCGTGCATATCTCTTCTTGCGTTTGTCTTGATCTTCTTTCCTTTCAATCAGTTGCATTCCTTATTTGAAAGTCTCCTTTAAGTCCTGATATTATCTCCTGATAAATATCTCCTGATAAATATCTCCAGATAACTTAAGTTCTAACCACTTAAGTTCTGATTTCAGTATAAGTACTGATTTCCAGTTAAGTACTGATTTGTCCTGTTTAGGTAAGATCTGAAAACTAAACACAAATCACTTTAGACATGACATTATCAAATATATCTAACAATCTCCCCCAATTTGTAAATTAGTATAATATACAAGTTTAACAGATATTTGATGATGTCAAAAACATTAAGTACAAATGCATGAGAATTTGACTAGATAGCTACAACTTACAGTCCTTAAAGTTTTACCAACTTTAACTTGCGATAACAACTTCAGTCTGTATACACATCAGAATTTGAGCATTTGTAGATCTTGACTTGGCTTCAATTACTGATCTCTTTAATATAAGGAGTTGTTCTAAGATAGTTCTTTAACAAACATCTCTCAGTATATTTAAGTTCATCAATCATCCTCATTTTAGCATTCTTCAATTCAACTGTATCTTCACCAATTTGAAAGATAGCAGCCCTGAGATCATTTATTTTAGCTTTCCTTATGTCCTGATCCAGTCTGATCAAATATGCCTTGTCAGACTCAAGATTGAATTCTACAGCCTTATAACCCAGAAAGGTAGTTATAATCTTAGCAGAGTTAGGCTTCATCTCGACAATATCACCCTTGTGATCTCTGTACTTGGGACAGTATGTGCTGTCAGACTTCACAGAATAAAGCTTCTTCTGTCTCTGAATTTGAGTCTTCAAATAATTTGCAGCACTTTCTGTTAATCTGTTCTTCACTTGAAGTAGAAATAAAACATATTCTAGTTCCTCAAAATACTTCAGTGGTATAGCATTTTCCCTTATGTGGTAAACCCTTCCATCTGTCATGAAATATAACAAGATGTGTTCTTTCAAGAAGGTATGATAAACCATCTGTACAGATTCAAGCTGATTCAATCTTTCAGGAGTTGCTCCAACACCTGGTTCACTTAAGGAAATTGGATCATTGGTTGTGCTCTGCACACTTCTTTCATCAGCACTACCCAAACCAGATTTATCTCTTGCTTCCTTTCCTGTAACCACTCTTGCTTCAAAACCACTTGTTGCAGTCTTCAAAGGTTGAGTCTGTTTAGCTTTAGTGAATCCTGGTAGGAGTAACCTTGAGGATTTAACATGAGCAATGTCAGAGGTTTCCTTTAACTTATCTTCTGATATCAAGCCAACTTGAGCTATGTCAGAGGTTGCTTGTTTCAATGTCATATCAGAACTTACTATATCTTGACTCTGAACAACTTGAGCCATGTCAGAGGTTGTTTGAGAGATCTTCTTTGAAACCAGAGTAAGATTAGCATCTTCAACATATATTTCTTCATCCATAGGAGGCACATGAACCTTTACAGGTTCACCAACTTTTTCTTTGCCCTTGGACCTTGGATCTATCTGCATTTGTGATTTGGCCTTGGTTGCCTCAGGATTTACCCTTTCTTTTATCACAATGCCTTTAGCCTTAGGAATTTTCTTTTCAACAACAGAAGCTTCAGATTCGGAGTTGACTTTTTCTAACTTAAGTCTAGCTTCTTCTTCCTTTACACTCTCAAAGTCCATTCCTGGATTTTCTTTCAGAAATAACTGTCTTGAAATCTCCTCATCAAGTTCCAGATGTTCATCAGAACTTATCCTTTTACCAGTATCAGAAGTTGTTCTTCTCCCAGTATCAGAAGTTGTTCTTTGACTTGTAGTTCCAGTTCTACTTGATGAAAGACCTTTACCTTGACCATGACCTCCACCCATTCCAGAGTTTCCCGGATCATCTTGAAATCTCCTCATCAAGTTCCAGATGTTCATCAGAACTTATCCTTTTACTAGTATCAGAAATTATTCTTCTCCCAGTATCAGAACTTGTTCTTTGACTTGTAGTTCCAGTTCTACTTGATGAAAGACCTTTACCTTGACCATGACCTCCACCCATTCCAGAGTTTCCCGGATCATCTTTTCCATCATCCTTTCCCTTCAGTGTCTTAATAGGTTTGCATTTGGACTTAATTACTTTCTCCCCCTTTTTGGCATCAGCAGGTAATAAAAGAAAGACAAGCAATTCCACTGAGGATTGGATCTCATTGAGTTGATTTTGATGAGAAGCTTGATTCTTCAAAATTTCATCAATCTGAGACTGTTGCTTCTCTTGGGTTTTCTCAATGTAGGCAATTCTGTCAAAGGTAGGTTGAAAAAACCTTTTCTTTTCAAGTTTCAGATTCATATCTTGCTGGATCAAGTTTTCTTGAATTTTATTCACCTTGTCATGAGTTATTGAGTATTGACCTTGAAGGTGCCTTGTACTCAATGCAAGTAACTCTCAGCTGTGTCTTGAAATCATCATTGATCAGTATTTTATCAGCTTTTGCAAGATGCTCAGCAAAAATCTTTTCAGAAGGAACAAAGGTAACTGTGTTCCACTCCTTAGTCCACTCCTGTCCTCTAGAAGTTTCACTCCAAGGTACTGGTGCTTCCCCTGTAACAAACTTCTTGACTATCTCAGCTTTATGAACAGTTTGTTGAGGTGCATGTCCTGATGGACCAGATGCATCAGCATCTACATTTGTAGCAGCAGCTTCACCAGTAATTTCATCATTAGCAGCATCAGAACTTATAGAATCAGCATCATCAGCTTCTTCTGATAAAAGAATAGTATGAGAGGCTATTGAGGCTTCAACATCATCCTCTAAGGGCTGATCTCCAACTAAGTTCTGATCAATAGCCATATTCTGATGCTCACCTAAAATCTTATCTTCAGTATCTCGTCTCCCTAGATTGATGAGTAATAAGGACAACCATTGGAAGCTTAAAACAGGAGTTAATGCTAACACGAAACAAGTAAAAATTACTGTGCATATACGAATATCACTAACCCAAATTATGTTGATTGTTTATATCTCACCCAAACATATTCTGATTTTAAATATGATTGTTTCAGATTTTAAGCACAAATAAGTCAAGTAAAGAATCAGGATTTAATATCAGAACTTAGACTTATATCAGAACTTAACAGTCATCAGAACATGATTCCTTAACTCGAAAGGTGAATGCCTATTTCTGTAATTCTTCACACAAATTCTGATTTCAGTTTCTTCAGAATTTAATCATCAGAACTTTCATCATAACTTGTCCTCAGAATTTATGCAACTGACACTTAAACTGTTCATCTAAAAGAACATTGATCACCACAGTAATTTTCATCATTCATATGGAGTGTATGTGTGTGCAGTAAGTTAAATATCAGATAAAGATTAAAGTCTGATTCACTTCAGTACATCTTAGAAATAAGGCATAACTAAGAACTTTGCTCAAAATCTGTCATGATTCTGAAGTCTACTTTAGAATGAGTTCATGCATGAGTCCACCTCAACTGTTTTGTGCTCATTTTATGCATCTTTTGAAATTCCATTTTACAGTGGACTTCTCAGTGTAAGTGAGTCACGACTGCTTATCAGAATTTATGCTATTATCAGAGTATTTCTCCATTAATCAAAGAGTGTGAGAAGTCACCAAGAAAATATTTATTTTTGCTTTTCTGATGCATATAACTTAATACCAGCAATGCACTTGGGTCTTCCCTTCCACATTTTTACTCTAGATCTCAAAGGAGTACCTAATTTTTATTCCCTTTTCATTTCCTTTTTCTTTTGATAAGTGAGGTTTATCAGCACTTAGTACATCCATCAGATTTATTAACATCTGAACTGAACAGATAAGAAGCACTATTCTAGGTTGTGCCTTAGTAATAAGATACACAAAGTAAACTTAACTAAGCTCAATATCAGAATTTGCCTGTGTAAGGAGATTTCCACATAAATAATTACTTCATACATGGGACCTTAGTATATTAAAGACTACTAGGTCATCATCTAGCACATTTATCCTCATTGGGTTGAATAGTCACATAAATAGTAATATCACTATCAGAGTTTAGAAATTCACATCAGACAACAACCAGCACTTAAACAATTTCCAATTTAAGCACATAATACACAAAGATAATAATATCTGTAAATACTGATCATAAAATCTGATGTATCAGAACATACACTAAGCAGATTTAGAGAAAGAACCTGAAACCATTCCAAGTTCATTTACCAATCTTGTAAAAGTAGTTTCACACAGTGGTTTTGTGAAGATATCTGCTAGTTGTTGATCTGTTGGAACAAAGTGCAATTCCACTGTACCTCAATCCACATATTCCCTTATGAAGTGGTACCTAATACTGATGTGCTTTGTCATTGAGTGTTGAACTGGATTACCTGTCATAGTAATAGCACTTTAATTATCACAGTAAATAGGGATTTTAAAGTATGTTAACCCATAATCCAGTAACTGATTCTTCATCCAAAGAATATGTGCACAACAGCTTCCTGCAGCAATATACTCTGCTTCTGCAGTTGATGTGGAAATTGACTTTTGTTTCTTGCTAAACCAAGAAACTAATCTGCCTCCAAGAAATTGGCAGCTTCCACTTATGCTTTTCCTGTCAATTTTGCATCCTGCAAAATCTGCATCTGAGTAACCTATTAGCTTAAAGTCTGATTCTCTGGGATACCACAATCCTAGATCAGCTGTACTCTTAAGGTACTTGAAAATTCTTTTCACAGCTGTTAAGTGAGGTTCTCTTGGATCTGCTTGAAATCTTGCACAAAGACAGGTAGCATACATAATATCAGGTCTACTAGCAGTTAGATAGAGTAGTGAGTCAATCATACCTCTGTAATCAGTAATATCTACTGATGTACCAGTATCCTTATCCAATTTTGTTGCAGTGACCATGGGAGTGGATGCACTTGAACAATCTTGCATTCCAAATTTCTTCAGCAAATTTCTGGTGTACTTGGATTGACAAATAAAAGTGTCTTCTTCATTCTGCTTGACTTGAAGGCCCAGAAAATAGCTAAGTTCCCCCATCATACTTATTTGATATCTTAACTGCATCAGTTTGGAAAACTTCTTGCAAAGTCTATCATTTGTAGAACCAAAAATGATATTATCAACATATATCTGCACCAAAAGTAAGTCCTTTCCATGGTTGAGGTAGAACAGTGTTTTGTCAACAGTTCCTCTGTTAAATCCACTTTCCAGAAGAAACTGAGCTAAAGTCTCACACCATGCTCTTTGAGCTTGCTTAAGGCCATAAAGTGCTTTATCAAGCCTGTAGACATAATTTGGAAGTTTTGAATCTACAAAGCCTGGAGGTTTTTCAACATATACTTCCTCTTCCAAATCTCCATTGAGAAAAACACTTTTCACATCCATTTGAAAGACTGTAAACTTGTTGTGAGCAGCATAAGCCAAAAATATCCTTATGGCTTCTAATCTAGCAACCGGTGCAAATGTTTTCATCATAATCAATTCCCTCATGTTGAGAATATTCTTTTGCAACCAGCCTTGCTTTATTCCTTGTTATTATGCCATCACTATCAGTTTTGTTTCTGAACACCCACTTTGTACCAACAACAGATCTGTTCTTTGGTCTTGGCACTAGGGTCCAGACTTTGTTTCTTTCAAATTCATTTAACTCTTCCTGCATTGCTTGTACCCAATCAGCATCTTGAAGAGCTTCTTCCACTTTCTTTGGTTCAGTCTGAGAAAGAAAAGAATTATATAGACATTCATTTGATGTAGCTGTTCTAGTTCTGACACCTGCATCAGAATTTCCAATAATTAAGTCAGGTGTATGTGATTTAGTCCACTTCCTTGCAGATGGAAGGTTTTCTCTAGAACTGGATGCTCTCCCATGATCCATGTTGTCTTCATCAACATTTTCTGATGCTCCCCCTGAAATTATGCTCTCTGAGTTGGATCCTTCAGAAATTGAGTTTCCAGAATTATCAGAACCTGGCTCATCAGAACTTGATGAATCAGAACTTGAAGAGCCAGTTGTAGGTTCTGTTGCTTCTTGAGATGTGGTTGTATCTTCCGTATGCTCCCCCTGCACAGGTGCATCTTCCTTTGGCGTAGTCAACACAGTTTCAATAACATCAAAGTTTAAACCATCAGAGTTTGCAGTATCAGGATTTAGACTGTCAGGATTTACAGTATCAGAAATTAAATCTTCATTTTCAAATCTCAGCTGATCATGATCATTGAAATTTTCAAGTCCAGTAATCTTCTTATCATTAAAGGAGACATTGATAGATTCCATGACAACCCTTGTTCTTAAATTGTAGACTCTGAAGGCTTTTGTGGAAAGTGGATATCCAACAAAAATTCCTTCATCAGCTTTTAAATCAAATTTGGATAGTTGTTCAGGATGAGTCTTAAGAACAAAACATTTGCATCCAAATACATGAAAATACTTCAGATTTGGCTTCTTTTTCTTCACCATCTCATATGGTGTCTTTCCATGCTTGTTAATGAGTGTTGCATTCTGAGTAAAACAAGCAGTCTGCACAGCTTCAGCCCAAAAATAGGTTGGTAGCTTTGCTTCATCAAGCATAGTTCGTGCAGCTTCAACAAGAGTTCTATTCTTTCTTTCAACAACTCCATTTTGTTGTGGAGTTCCAGTAGCAGAAAATTCCTGCTTGATTCCATGGTCTTTGCAGAACTCTTCCATGATCAAATTCTTGAACTCAGTTCCATTATCACTTCTTATGATCTTCACAGAATCTTTGACCAATTTATCCAGTTGCTTGACATGATCAATCAAGATAGATGCAGTTTCACTTTTTGTGTGCAAGAAATACACCCATGTGTATCTGGTGAACTCATCCACTATGACCATAGCATATTTCTTCTTTGCAATAGACATGACATTCACTGGACCAAATAGATCAACATGTAGTAGATGATAAGACTCAAGAATTGATGATTCAGTCTTGCTCTTGAATGAAGATTTTCTTTGTTTAGCCTTCTGACATGAATCACAAAGGCCATCAAGAGCAAATACTAATTTTGGCAGTCCTCTCACAAGACCTTTCTTGACTAGTTCATTTATATTGTTGAAATTTAAATGAGAGAGTTTCTTGTGCCAATTCCAGCTTTCTTCAATTGATGCTCTACTTAACTAGACAGATTGAAGAACCATCAGTACTTGTTGAAAGCTTGGCTTCATAAATGTTACCATGCATGTATCCTTTCAGAACAACTTTGCCTGTAGATTTGCTTACAACTTCACAGTGTTCTTCAAAGAAATCCACATGATAACCTCTGTCACAGATTTGACTAACACTCAGCAGATTGTGTTTAAGTCCTGAGACCAGAGCTACTTTTTCAACGATGACATTCCCCAGATTGATATTGCAATATCCCAAGATTTTTCCAATGTTGCCATCTCGATAAGAAACAATTGGGCCAGCTTTCTCCACAGAGTCTGATAGCAGGGATTTATTTCCAGTCATATGTCCTGAACATCCACTGTCCAGAACTAGGATGTTTATCCTGTTGCCCTGCAATCATAAAGACCATTAATGATTAGTTTTAAGGACCCAGACTTGCTTGGATCCTTTGGCCTTATTAAGTTTGTTAATATTTGCAGCGGATTTAGCATCGGAGTTTATGTTAACATTTTTCTTATCAGCATTTACACCATCAGACTTTGTATCAGAACTTACACTAGAAGGAACAATGCTAACTTTCTTTAAAGAAGGTTTTATTTGATAATAATCATAGTACAAACTATGATATTTCTTACAAGTATAAATGGAATGCCATAAACTACCACAATGAAAACAAGGATTTTGTGGCCTATATCTAAAAACTGACTCTTAACTCCTGACTTTGAAGGTAAGGAGTTTATGTTCTTATTTTTCCTGCAAAAAGAAGTCAGATGGTTAGAATTTCCACAGTTATAACATATTTTTCTAGGAGCATTAGGAACATGCTTGTAATCATTACTTTTATTCACACCTTCCTTTACATTCCCATTTTTCCTAGGTGACTTTACCTTGTTTACATTCTTAACATCTTTCAGCTTATGCTTAAGCTGCTTCTTTGTCATTAAGCCTACGTTAACTTCAGTTGGCTTTTCCTGTTTTAGTTTGCCAGGAGTTAATTTCTCTTTAACTTAGGATTTATCAGTATCAGACTTTATAGCTACAAACTTATCAGGTTTCAACTTTGGCTTTTTTTAACAACTAGAGGCTCAATTTCTACAGTTCCTTTATCATTCTTATCATCTCCATAACCTAAGCCCTCTTTCCAGTTTCTACTACTTAACAAATTCTGAGTTGTTCTGCCCGAGTTAGTCCAAGTTCTGATAATATCTCTTTCCTTTTCTAACTCAGTTTTAGAGATTCTTTCATTTTAAGTACTTCATCCCTAACATAAAAAGCATCATCTCTATCTTTCTGAGTTTGATGGAACATGACTAATTCTTTTTCTAAATAATCATTCCTCTTTTTACAAGCAAGATTTTCAGAAGTTAATCTTTTACATGTTAAAGTTTGATCTCTATAACTAATGAACATGGTTTTAAGATATCTTCTCAACTCATTAATATCATCAGTATGAAAGACATAAGTAGTTTGAGGTACCTTTAACTCAACAACATCAGAACTGCTATCAGCATTTGCCATCAAGGCATAGTTTTCCTCACTTTCAGAATCTGAAGTGTCTGTCCAGCTTTTCTTCTTTGTGACAAGAGCCTTGCCTTTGTCACTCTTCACTTTCTTGCAATCAGGAGATATGTGGCCTTTCTCACCACAGTTGTAGCATTTGACATTTGTGTAATCTCCTCTGTCAGACTTCCCTCCTTTACCTTCAGATTTTCTGAAACTCTTCTTATCAGAACTTGCACCTTTCCTGGAAAATTTCTTTCCCTTCCTGAGTTTTCTGTATGCAATTCTTGTGATTCCTTTCACCATAAGAGCACACAGCTTCATCATCTCTTCATCAGCATCCATCTCAGGCAAGCTTTCAGTTTCTGAGTCATCATCACTATCAGAACTTGATGACTCAGTATCAGACTTTATGATGAGAGCTTTTCCCTTGCCTTTCTTTGAGGTAGCTGCTTTGGGAGATTCCTCCTCAGCCTTAAGAGCAACTATCCTTGACTTTCCTCCTTTCCTCTTGCTTATTTGTTCCATCTCAAGTTCATGAGTCTTGAGCATCCCATAAATTTCATCAAGAGTTATTTCTTCAAGATTATAGTTGTCTCTTATAGTGGTGGCCTTCAAATCCCATCTTTCAGGAAGTGCTAACAGGAATTTAAGATTTGAATCCTCAAGATCATATTCCTTGTCGACTAGTGACAAATCATTCAAGAGTTTGACAAATATGTCATATAAACCAGTTATTGACTCATTAGGCTTTGAGTCAAAATGGTCATACTCTTGAGTAAGTATAGTCTTCATGTTCTTCTTAATTGATTCGGTCCCTGGCATCTTGTTTCCAAAATATCCCATATCTCCTTTGCAATCTTGCAGTTGATTACCCTATTTGACATTACATTATCAATAGCACTATGCAGCAAGTGTCGTACCTTAGCATCCTTAGCAATTGAAGAGATATCTTCAACAGTGTAATCACTCTTCTCCTTTGGTACAGACTTTGCTGGTTGACCTGCAACTACAACAGCGAGTTTGGTTGGCTTGTGTGGTCCTTCATTGATTCTGTCAAGATAATATGGATCAGTAGCTTCCAAAAATATAGACATCCTCACCTTCATATGGAATATTCAGATGGTTTCAGAATGGGAACTCTAATAGTCTCATATCGACTATGGATTTGAGTCTTTGGAGGTTCTTCAGTTTTGGTGGGGTTGGTTGGAGTTTCTTCTTCAGACATGATTGTTTTTGGATCGTAAACTGTTTGTGTGTTAACAGATCTGCTCTGATACCACTAGTTAGGTCACACACACTGTAGAAGGGGGTTGAATACAGTGTTTATCACAATCAAATCGAACTAAAGAACTCAAGTAACAGAAAACAGACTTTATTCAATATAATAAACTCTGTTACAATATGGAACTGTCCTCTCTCAGTGATGAACAAATATCACGAGAGCTGCTAGGGTTATAATGAATATTATTCTCGATAATGATAACACTTATAGTGTAAACCCTATGTCTGTGTTTATATACTACACAGTTACAAGATAATCTCTAATTGATATGGAATATAATTCTGCTTCCTAAAATATATCAATCAGATATCTTTTCTTCCAAGTATTCTATTCTTCATATAATTTCTTCTTCATGCATATCTCTTCTTGCGTTTGTCTTGATCTTCTTTCCTTTCAATCAGTTGCATTCCTTATCTGAAAGTCTCCTTTAAGTCCTGATATTATCTCCTGATAAATATCTCCTGATAACTTAAGTTTTGACCACTTAAGTTCTGACTTCAGTATAAGTACTGATTTCCAGTTAAGTACTGATTTGTCCTGTTTAGGTAAGATCTGAAAACTAAATACAAATCACATTAGACATGATATTATCAAATATATCTAACACTTTATTTGGAGTTTTATTTCTGACACTTTTTGTTAGAATAGCCCATTAACTGCAACATTTTGGTTCTCCTCCTCAACTGCAACATTTTGGTTCTCCTCCTTGAGTGCAAACATTTAGCTTCTCTAAAATGATAATGCTATTTCGATCCATGACAGCAACAATTAGGCCCAGGTTAGATAACACCTCAGTAGCTGAACAATAGTACTCATAATGCCACGGGTTATTACCCTTAACTAGTTTAATAAGACCTTCAACCACAACAGTATGTCCCTGATGAAGAAAAATAGGTAATGATCCTTTAAACTTTGTTCCTCTTTCTTCATCGAAACTTTCTGGATATTTTAACATATTTATACAACATGTACATACACCATACAGTCACGAAACCATTTATGATGGCTTCAAACTGTCTTACTGCTAATATGTCCCAAAAGCGGTGACGTTTGGATATAATAGCGCGTGGGTTCATGCGCCGGGATGTGGAGAATAATTGTGGGCGGTGGTTGAAACGATGAGCAAGGAGCAAAAAGAGTGGAGATATAGGTGTCAAGGGCTGGTGGTTACGCTGGAGGTTGTTGTTCTTATGTATAGTGGTGGTTGTACGGTGGGAGACAACGGCGCATAGTAGACGCGTGAAGGATGATCTGGTGGTGGCCATTTGTTGACGGGATGGTGATGGGGTTTATGATCAAATTTTCAAGTTTATGTAAAGATTGGTGAATGAAATTATTTAATTTATGGAGCGATTTTTAACATAATATTATTATTTAACTTATAGTCCTTCTTATCCTTATCAACCATCTTTTATTCTTCGCCAACAACAACAACAACTACCTTCATTGACCTATGCGGACCATCATAAATCATGCTTATATATTCAGGATCTGTTGCTTCTAGACACATGGCCATCTTCACCTTCTAGATTGGATATTCATGAATCTTTAGGATTGGAACTTTAATAGCCTCATATCTGCTCATATTATGATTGATGGGTTGATTGGCTAGTGGATGAGGTGGGGGAGTCTGTTGAGGTTCTCTAACTTCCATTATAAATTGATTTTAGATCTTAAACTGATTGTATATCAACAGCAAGCTCTGATACCAATTGTTAGGTTCTTGATACAACTGTTGGGGGGTGGATACAGTTTATGCAGATAAATCGAAATAATCACTCAACAGGATAACCAATTTTCTATTGATTGATAAAAACTGATTACAAACTAATCTCTAAAAGGATGAACATATATCATTGAGAGCTGCTAGGTTACACAAAAAATATATCAATAAGCGACACTTAAAGTGTTAACCTAATATGTGCTTATATACTGCACAACTACACAAACAAATAAGGAATTCTATTCTATTACAATAAGGAATCATAAAATATATCCTTAATTTGAGTGCTACTAGAAGTAAAGTACTTCACTGAGCAAACCCTTTCCTTCTTTAATATCTCCTGATCTTTAGCTGTAGTGACTAAATACTGATGTCATTTTCTGATCAGCAAATGCTGATGACATATGCCGACGACGTCACCTTCTGCTAAACTCTGATATCAAATGCTGATAGTTCATAAGCTAATATCATCAATTTCTTCTAACATATCCCTATAACCAAACCGTTTATATTATTATATTATATAATTAAAATAATAAATAATATAAGCATATGTTAAAAAACAAGAGTCTCAATAACTAGGCGGGGGGAATGACTAATTCAAAAACTTTCGTGTATTTTTGAAACTTGAAACTCAGCTTACCAAATATCAAAGTGTAATAAAATTAATCAATTGAAACACTGATAATTTTGGGTCAATTTAATTTATATATATTAAAGAAATTATTGCCACCACTCCAAGAAAAACAATGGTAATTTTTTTACTTCTTCTCAAGAAATTTTCTCGAGTTTTGGCTTATAGAGAGAGAAAAGATATTACAAGAATGAATATGCTCTTTGTTTTCTCACTCAACTAAAGATGGGATGGACACCATATAAATAAATTAATGTACTGCACAATATGCACACCCATTTACAGTAAGTTGTCCAATTCTGTAAGGCGACACGTTGCAGCTTTTTGAGGACCACTTTATTCTATAATACGCTCCTCATCTTTTGATGTGTATTTGTTTTTCTTCCTCTCCCAGTTTAGCTGTATGTTTGACACATGTCCATGGACCACCTCCATGTACCATATGTTGTATGATTCTGTTTATCACTTATGGTAATTTGTACCTTCATTTGTCTTGTTGTGAAATGGCTAAGTAAAGATATCGTGAACTCTGCTTCTCGACTTGACGATACTGTTCATTTTAGAGTTCTTGATATAGTACAATTCTAGACTTCACGATATAGTGTAACCCCAGACTTCATCATATAACTTCTTTCTTGACTTCACGATATAGAACAAAATTAGACTTTACGATCCAGTACAGAACTGGACTTCATGATCGAGAACAAATTTAGACTTCACGATATAGACCAAATTTAAACTTCACGATATGATAATGAACTAGACTTCACTATATGGATTTGATGGACTTCACAACATAGCTCTTTTGTACTTCACGATGTTGGACTTAGAGAAACTTCTGCAACTTATTGACTTTAAAAGTCTTCTTTCTTCAGTTCACTGCTTGAACAATTTACATTGAACTTTTACCAAATTGACTTTATTCTCTGAATAATATATACAAAACTGTTGCATACAAATTCATAAGCTCTTATAGCATTTTGAGATGTCTAGAAGGCAAACAAGACATGTACAAAAGAAACCTATCATTAGTCCAAATGGTTGAATCCATTTGGTTATATAAAATGACATTATAACTTGAATATAGTTGTTATGATGGAATAAACATGTCATGTACCTAACATTATATATAATACATTATTTAATTCATAAGACCTAATATAACTAAATATGCATAAGATTAAGTTTAATGTTATTATTATTTAGCAGAAGCTATACATTAGTTTTTTGTCCTGTGTGTTTTAACAGAAGCAAACTATATTTTTAGACTTGAACTCTTAATGTCCTTGTATATTACTTATGTATAATATACGACATGTACAATAAATATTACCATTGTAGCTTTAGTTACAAATTTCAATATAAACTCACATGTAATTGTTTAATAAAAGAAAGTGAATCAATTTAAATTTTATTTTTTAAGTTATTATATTTTCAAATTTACTATTATTAAATTTGTAAAATACTTTTTAGTTTGGGGAAAACTCTAAAAATCGAAACTGACAAATGGTTAACCGGAGAAAACAGTTGGACGGTTCGAATACGGTGAATAGTTGAAAACATAATCGATATATACAGTCATGTAATAATTTTCATTAAAAATCGAGGCTACCCATCCGTGCACAACTCTACAGATTATAAATATAAAATTAGAACCATTTATGATGTGATGTACATGGAACTCAAGAGGACTATATAACAACATTAATTCCGAGGAACCATATTTTAGATGCCTCTGCAAAAAAGAGAGATATTACTTATCTTTAAACGAACAGGAAGCATCTTCTCGCCAAATATGCACAAAAGATAAATATTTATTTATTCTCGGAATGTAAATGTGTTTTATAGACCAAAAAGTATAAACACGAAATAACTCTAAAAATTTAGGACATTTAACCTAACAAGAGTTTTCAGAAAATATACATTGATAGATATCCAGTACCAACATTTTTTTGATAATCGTAATAATTTTCTTACTGCTTGGTAGAAGCAGTGATAACAACTCCCCACATCCCTCGCTTCTCATCATACTTAACTTAACTACTGAAAGATAATATTCTCAATTCATGCCTTTGACTTCCATACCTTTAATTAACTTGAAGAACCTATATTCTTATTTGATCTCATCAATCATCTTTTTATAAAACCCTTCAACGAAAAATGAGTGTTTTTCTTGTGACACATCTCGTATGCCTTGTAACGTGACTAAATAAATTTAAATCAACCTAATATTTTAGGATCCTGGATTGAAAGGAAGTTTTCGTTTAGGAGAAATTATGGATTGATTTTTTATATCTTCCAACTAATTTCTCAAAACTGATTTTCATTGGCGGATCATGGAATATCATTGCTAGAAGATGAGTACTTATGTCAATAGTAATTTTGAACAAAAGGGTAATCTAGTCTTTTCGCAAACAGACATGTTCTTGAAGAAGCATCCATATAAACATTTTTCAACCTGAATACCATGTATCAATATCTTAAAGTATATAATATTAAAGATGAAAGAAGAGATTAATATTGAAGTTTGGGACATTTAACGAACGTGTTAAATATCAAAATGTTCATTAAAGTAATATTAATATATCATTTCTTTTATTATAGTAACTAGCTTAAAACCCGTGCGATGCACGGATCACATAATTTTTTTTTAATATTATATAATTTTTAAAAAAAATATTTTGAATTTAATTCTTAATTTTGTTCATTTAGAACTTTAAATGATATGACTTCATGATAATTATATTAGTAGACATATATGTTCAAAACTTTTTAGAACATCTAAACTTATTTAAAGTGATAGCATTGGTAGGGGGATATTATTATAACGAAATTATTATTTTATTGAGGATAAAAATATAATGTCTCCATTATGTTGGGACCTTAAAAAATATTATTTTAGCATGATGATTACTTAATCGATTAACTATAACTCTACAAAAAATATTTGGAAAAAACAATATTATTGATTGAACAATATAGTTTTATTGATAATTTTATGTGTATTTTATAAAAAAAATAATATTTATGTTTTAATTAAAATTTGATTTTTTAGTTCACATCAATAGGATATGAATTTTACTTAGTCTAATATAAATTTGATTTATCTCAGATCGGTGGTTTACATTATTTTATTTTAGCCCGATGCCCAATATACCGATCAAATCAACCTAATTATTTTTAGTTTAATTTTATTTTTTTTAAAGTCTGGATCAATAAGATAATTTTGTTTTAGACTGAATAATTAGTATATATGATTTTATTTTTGTTGGTCGAATTGTATTTTCATTTTAGTTTTATGTAAGTTTGAATCAATTGTATAATGTATTTTTTATACTGGATAAATAACATATATTATTTTGTTTATCCAAGTTCATTAGTATAATTTTTTTAGGAGGATTGATAGTATGTTATTTTATCTTAGCCCGAGTCACATGATATATCAACTAAATCTTAATAATTATATTTAGTTTGCTTAAATTTAATTTAGCCCGAAGTAAAATAATATAGAACTCGATATGAATTAAAATATAAATTGGTAGAAGAAGTTGAATTTAATATATATTATAATGATATAGAGTTCGTTATAAAATGAAATTGAAATTGGTAAATCAATAAATGAAGTTGACTTCAATATCAATTAGAATTAGAATTGATCGACCCAATAATTAGAATTAGAATAATTAAGGGTAATTAAGTAATTTCAGCAAGTACCGACCGACAGACTACCAAACTTTTAATGTTTCGTCTATTATAATATAGTAAGATTTGTGTCTCTAAATATACCAATTTAATAGATATGGATGTTAGTTTCCGGATGTTAATTTTTAATAGTTGATTTGATGCAACTTTTTTAACTTTGACATGTACACTTACGAAATAATAACGGTGCAATTAACATGTATACTAAGGGGTCATCTGTTAACTCCTGGAACATACCAAAAGTATTGAACATGGCCTGAATCACTTGTTCACTTTGTTTGATATTTTTTTTGTTAGCGGGACGAGTGAAGAATTTAGCTGGACGACTCGGTCAAAAAAATATAGTTGGATGGTTTATGTAATCTCACGATATAACAAGTTTTCTCAAGTAATATCAAGCCACTAGATTATGATGCAAAAATATAATATATTTATTTATAGTACTGATTTTCTTAAAAAAAGTATAAAATTAAAATTCCATGCCATATATTAATTTTATTTAACATTTATACTTATACTTTTAGTTTTTAAATATGTTTATATTCAAATAATTATGTGGATTTTAATATGAATACATTTGGCTTAAATTTGTTTAATAATTTTAAATTAAACTTACAATTATATATTTTTTATGTTTAAGATTGGAAAATATTATTTACTCTTCAAATGGATAATATTTATTAAAAATATATGTATGTTTTTATCATTAAATTTTCAAAATACGTGTAAATTGTTATTTGATTATTAGGATTAAAATACAAATTAATTTTTACATATATGTAAAGATATGATCAACAAATATTATCGTTCATAAATTTTGATATTTATTTACCAAACATGATTAACAGTCCTGCATTCAGATTATCGATCGTTCAGAATTTTAATCGTCCAGAAAAAATGATTCAGATTTAACAAATGACCCCTAACTAATAATATTTGGTTTTTATGTATTTACTTTTTTAAAATTTAAAAATTATTATTAGATTGAAGAGAGTTAAAAATAATATATAAATTATAGCAATAAATAAAAAAAGTTATAAAATTTATTATTTGGTAATGATTAAAAAAAATATTAGAAAAATAAGGGAAAATATTATAAAAAAATGTTGTAAAATACTAACTATATTATAACAATAGCCAGATTAAATAAAAGGGGCAGATAGGTGATAAAAGAAATGCAAGTAAAGGAGAGATTGTTGCTGGTGTGTTATTTTCATTCACAATTGCATGGCTTTTATAGGCAATGCAAGGAACAAGGCATTAATTGCATGTATGCAATTTCAAGTGCTAGTTCATAGCCCTACTATTACAAGCTCACAATATTGACCATGTGATAATCATATTATAACACTCCCCTTTGATTGTCACTATGGATCATAGATTGCCTCATTAAAACCTTGTCAAAAAAACCCTAGTGGGATAAAAACTTTGTCGAAGGAAAAAGAGTACAATCTCCCCTTGGAAAAACTAATCATTCTCTGAAGTTTGTTGTAACAAATCTTTAAGTCGTCGCATTCCAATACTATGTCGCAACTTCCCAAATGTTGAATTCGGTAATGATTTCGTGAATAAATCAGCAAGATTGTCGCATAATCGAATTTGTTGTATATCAATTTCACCATTCTTTTGAAGTTCATGAGTGTAGAAGAATTTTGGTGAGATGTGCTTCGTCCTGTCTCCTTTGATATATCCTTCCCTGAGTTGATCAATGCATGCAGTGTTGTCCTCAAACATGAAAGTAGGACTTCTTGTGATATCCGGTAATCCACATGATTCTTGAATATTTTTGATGATAGATCGCAACCAAACACATTCTCTACTAGCTTCATGAATTGCAATAAGTTCTGAGTGATTTGTTGAGGTTGCCACTGTAGTTTGCTTCGTGGATTTCCAGGAAATGGCTGCATCACAATATGTAAATACATATCCATTTTGTGATTTTCCAAAATGAGGATCTGACAAATATCCAGCATCTGCATATCCGATCAGCTGAGATGTTGAGTTTTTCGGGAAGAATAACCCAAAATCAATTGTTCCACGAAGATAACGAAATATATGCTTGATTCCATTCCAATGTCTGTCCATCGGAGCAGAGCTAAATCTAGCCAATAAATTAACAGCAAATGTAATATCTGGTCTTGTATTATTTGCAAGATACATAAGTGCACCAATTGCTCCAAGATATGGGATTTCAGGACCAAGAACCTCTTCACCATCTTCTCGTGGTCGAAATGGATCTTTATCAGGTTCTAAAGATCTAACCACCATTGGAGTAGTCAACGGATGAGATTTATCCATGTAAAATCTGTTCAAAACCTTTTTTGTATATGTAGATTGGTGGAGGAAAATTCCCAATGACAAGTGCTCAACTTGTATACCAAGGCAATATTTTGTCCTTCCAAGATCTTTCATTTCAAACTCTGTCTTTAGATATATGGCAGCTTCATCAACCTCTGTAGCTGTTCCTACAAGGTTTAAATCATCCACATATACAGCAATAATCACAAAACCATATTGTGATTTTTTGATAAAAACACATGGCGAAATTTGATTACTAATATACCCATTCTTTTGTAAATAACGACTAAGTCTGTTATACCACATACGACCAGATTGTTTCAGTTCATACAATGATCGTTGAAGTTTAATGGAGTATATATGACGAGGTTTCTTGAACTCATCCATTTTTAACCCTTCTGGGATTTTCATAAAAATTTCACTATCAAGTGAACCATACAGGTATGCAGTAACGACGTCCATAAGACGTGTTTCCAATTTTTCTTTAGATGACATACCTAATATGAAACGAAAAGTAATTCCATCCATCACTGGCAAGTATGTCTCTTGATAATCAATGTCAGGCCTTTGAGAAAACCCTTGTGCTACAAGTCGGGCTTTATATCTCATAATTTCATTATTTTCATTCCGTTTTCTTATGAATACCCATTTATTCCCGACAGGGTTCACACCAATTGGTGTTTGGACAACTGGTCCAAATACTTCTCTTTTACGCAATGAATTTAACTCTATTTGGATTGCGTCTTTCCATTTTGGCCAGTCTTTTCTTCGACGACATTCATCCACACTTTATGGTTCAGGATCATAATTTATGTCGACATCCAATGCTGCGGAATACACAAATACATCATCGATTATGGCTTTACTTCGATCCCATAATTTCATATCATGCACATAATTTATTGAAATTTCATGATTGTTTAATCCCGTATCTTCAGGGACTGAAATCTCTTCAGGAGATAATACCACTTCAGGGGTATTTTCTTCTTCTGGAGCATGTGACACTTCAGGGGCAATTCTCTTTATTTTTCTTTTTCGTGGTGCAACATCTTTTGCACCGACCGGTCTACCACGCTTCAGGCGTGGCTTTGATATTGTAACCAATTCTTTTGTATCCGATTTTTGAATTGGTATATCTGTTCTAGCTGGAGTATTTACTGTAGGTATATGAGATTTAGTTATATTTCTAGAATCATTGAATGCGTCAGGCATTTGGTTTGCGATATTTTACATATGGATAATTCTTTTAACTTCAAGTTCGCATTGACCGGTACGTGGATCTAGAAAATATAATCCTGATGCATTCCATGTTAGGTCTGGATTAACTTTATTTGAATGTTTATCTCCCCCTAAGGGAGGAAACATAGACTCATCAAAATGACAATCTGCATATCTTGCGGTAAATAAATCTCCGGTTAGAGGTTCCAGATATCTAATTATAGATGTGGAATCAAAACCAACGTAGATACCTACTCTTCTTTGAGCTCCCATCTTCGATCTTTGTGGTGGAGCAATCGGTACATATACAACACTTCCGAAATTTTGAAGTGAGAAATATTAGGAACTTGACCAAGTACCAGTTGTAGCGGAGAATGTTGGTTGTAGGAAGTTGGTCTAATCCTAATAATATTAGCAGCATGAAGTATTGGGTGACCCCAAATAGATGTTGATAATTTTGCTTTCAATAACACCGGTCTTGCAATAAGTTGGAGTCTTTTGATAAAGGACTCGGCTAACCCATTTTGTGTATGTACATGATGAACTGGGTGTTCAACTGATATTCCTACAGACATGCAATAGTCGACAAAGGTTGTAGATGTGAATTCACCGGCATTATCTAGACGAATTGACTTAATGCAATGATCTGGGAATTGAGCTCGTAATTTAATTATTTGGGCAAGTAATTTTGCAAAAGTATCATTACGAGTTGAGAGAAGACAAACATGAGACCATCTTGTTGAGGCATCAATTAATACCATGAAGTACCTAAATGGGCCAGATGATGGGTGTATAGGTCCACATATGTCGCCTTGGATTCTTTCTAGAAAAGTTGGACTTTCAAGCCGAACTTTAACAGGAGATGGTCGAGTAATCAATTTTCCTAATGAACATGCTGAACAAGGAAGGTCATTATTGGAAAGAACTTTAAAATCTTTAAGAGAATGACCATTAGAATTCTCTATAATACGACGCATCATAGAGACGCCAAGATGACATAATCTTTCATGCCAAAGTGTAAAAGATTTTGGATCTATGAGTTTGGAAGCAATGACATTGTGTGACTCAATAGTTCTAATTTTCATCATATATAATCCTGAGGAAAGTGAGTGAAACTTTTCTAAGATTTTCTTGTTGCTAGGATTAGCGGAAGTAATAAGAAGATATTCTCTATTAGCCTCAGAGGTAGTTTCAATGTGAAAATTATTGAGTCGAATATCTTTAAAACTAAGAAGATTTCTAGTAGACTTACTAGAATATAATGCAATTGGAATGTGTATGTGGGTATCATTAGGTAGGACGAAACTAGCTTTTCCAAAACCTTCGATTATATTAGATATGCCGGAAATCGTTCCGACTTGAGATTCAATTTTGGTTATTTGGGTAAAATATTTTCGGTTCTGTAGAATCGTATGAGTTGTACCACAATCAGCAATGCATATATTTCAGAATCCATTCTGTATATAATTAAGAAACATAATTTATTTGATAAGAACATAACACACTACATAGTTCAAACAAAATAAAGCACACAATACATACTACTATAGTAATTATATGAAACTAATCTTCAGCCTCCCGTATGGGAGTTTCGCTAGGTTCATTCGGACCATTAATGCTTATTCCTCCAGTTGTGATTCTCGGAAAATCATCTATATTATTGTTGGCGAAATTTGTTTCTACCATTTTCTCTTTTGATTTTTGAGAAGATTAGTATAGCTTAACAAGATGATCTGGGATATGACAATTACGTGTCTAGTGCCCATCCATGCCGCACCTATAGCAAACATTTTCAGTTTTTCCTCCTCGCGGTGCCTTTCTTTTACTCTGTGATTCAGATTGCCACTTCCGGTGACCAGAGTTGTTATATGGATGAAAATGCCCGTGGCTCCGACCTCGTCCACGGTACCGCCCTTGGCCCCGTCCACCTCTATACCCTTTTCCACGTACATTCTGCTGGAATGACATGTTATTTACTTCAGGTAATGGGGCAGATCCTGTTGGACGGGATTGATGATTCTTAATCACCAATTCATGATTATGTTCAACAACGAGGAGAGTTGATAGAAGATCCCCAAACTTAGTGAATTTGCGCTCCCTGTACATCTCTGCTAAGTTGACATTGTTGGGGTGAAAAGTTGATAGTGTTTTATCGATTTTTCTTTTTTCCGTAACTTTCTCACCACACATAATAAGCCTAGAACTTATTTTGAACAAAGCAGAGCTATATGCTCGGACACTCTTAAAATCCTGAAGTCTTAAATTAGCCCAATCATTTTCAGCTGCAGGTAGATAAACTAGTTTATGGTGATCGAACCTATCCTTTAGATTATCCCATAAAATAAAAGGATCCTCGACTTCTAAGTACTCAGATTTTAAATTTTCATGCATGTGGTGTCGGAGAAAAATTATGGAGGTAAAGTTTTCTTCAGCCGTGGATTTATTTTCTGCCTTTATTGTATCGCTTAATTTCTTTGAACCCAAGTGCAACTTTACATCTTGTACCCATGATAAATAATTATCGCCAAAAATGTCCAAGGAAACGAACGACAAGCTTGTAATATTTATCATACTAAATCTGAATTAACACGAAAATTATTAAATTTAATTCATCAATGTAAATATTACATAAAATCCTACTTAATCGGGTGCGTTAACAAGTATGCAATAATCAATGTATATATCATTATTATCATTGATAATATAAACAAATCTATATATAAAATGACAAATGGATTTTCACCCGCCATACGGACGTCTGCGTATGCAGGTTATCTCCGACCAATAATAAATTAAAGTGGACAATCCTGCATAAGTTAGTTATGGGCAAAGTTATTATCCGATAATTATGCAATTTATAAATTAAGGTTCCAACTATATTTCGGTATTACCCAAAATTAAATGGTACCGTAAAATAATTTTAATAGGCGGTGCTCCAGCCATATATATTTAAATTATTAGTAGAGGGTGTAACCAGGTCTACTTCGGTCACACATATATATATACATTATATGAAGAGGGTATAACCAAGTCTACTCATATATATGCATATTTAAATTAAAATTATACCTTCTCAGTTTCGGCAGGGCTTCGTGCTAATAACGTGTTGTAAAATACTAACTATATTATAACAATAGCTGAGTTAAATAAAAGGGGCAGAGAGGTGATAAAAGGAATGCAAGCAAATGAGAGATTGTTGCTGGTGTGTTATTTTCATTCACAATTGCATGGTTTTTATAGACAATGCAAGGAATAAGACATAAGACATTAATTGCATGTATGTAATTTCAAGTGCTAGTTCATAGTCTACTATTACATGCTCACAATATTGACCATATGTGATTTGATAATCATATAATAACAAAAAACAATTAATTGATTGAACATTGAAGAAATATAAATATATAAATAAAGGCAAGCAAAGGGGGGTAAGTATGTAAAATGAGTGAGGCGTCTTCTTCTTCCCTGTCACCTGGTGAATTGATATAGTCTGAAATCGAAAGTGAGGAAAAAGAGGGAAACGAACCCTAACCGCAGAAGACGCCGATGCTCATACTTGATAATTAATTAAATCATCCCCGCCTTTAATTTATTAATTAAATCTCAAAAATGTTTCTTCTTCTTCTTCGCACAAGAAAAATCACAAAGATAAGATCCCTCGCCGCAAGTATGTATTTCTTCTTCTCAATTCTCTTTTTTATTGTGCACCTTTAATTGATTATATAAGCTGCTAATTTATACTTTTAGAATTTTTTGTATATGGGATTGAGATTTGGGTATGTAAGGTGTTTTTTAGGCTTGTAATTTGTCTACTTGTGACTTTGTGTTTTTAGGGAGGAGAAGAAGGTTGAAGAAGCTGAGCTGCCTAAGTATAGGGACCGTGCTAAGGAGCGTCGAGAAGATCAAAATCCTGATTACGAGCCTAATGAATTAGGTTCTTTTCACGCTGTTGCTCCTCCTGGCAATGTCGATCTCCTGTCTGCCGATGCACAAAAGATTTCAATTGAGAAGAGTAAATATCTCGGAGGTATGTTTTATACGTATCTTGTTGATTACGGTTACTATATTACTTTATTGCTCTGTCTGCCTTCAAGGAAGGGAATGACTTCATGTAAAATACCAAACTAAATAAAATGCAAGTGCAATTCTGCAAATTGGTTCGGATGATGAATGAGCGTGTGTTCTCTAATTGGTGCGATTGTGCTAATGTTGATTGGGTATAAATGAATTGAGGACGGAATTTATAATTTATTCTCTTAAATTACTACAGACTTCCAACCAAATGCAGTGTAAATGTTTCTGAGACTTATCTCTAGTTTCTCTTCTGGTTTTTCTATTTCATTTAAATGTTTGATATACTCACTTGGGTAGTACTACACTGCATAAAAGCTTTATAACTAGAGCATCAAAGTAGAACATTCTTGTCAAACGCAGCTGGCCAGCAATTCACCAAATGCAGTATCATTAGCCTATTTATCTGTATTTCAGTTTCCACTTTCTGTCTAATAGAGGCTTCTTCAGCAGCCGTATTTTCTTGCCTACAAGTTTCAATTGCATTGGTAAACAAGAAGCTGTTCACAGATTAAACTTATGACACTAGTTCTCCATCTTACCTATGTAATTATCATGTCAATGCTCTAGTACGGGTTAGGACCCAACTTTATAAGCGCTATACTTCTATGACATCCTTTAAAGTAATGCAATAATTATTCTTTATTTAATATAAATGATACTCAGTGGATACTCTCCTAAATTAAACCCACTTTTTTTGGTACACATAATGTAGGTGATGTTGAGCACACACATTTGGTGAAAGGCTTGGATTATGCTTTGCTTCACAAAGTGAGAAGTGAAATAGACAAGAAGCCGGAGGATGGAGATGATTTTGATAAAAAATCTAGGTAAGTTTGTTGGCACTGGTAATGTTTGTAGTTCTTAAACTCTATATTCATCTAACTGCATGCATATTTTTGATCTAAAAAAACTGTAGATATTAGCTAATTCTGTCCATGCCTCACTCAAACTGTTAGTCTGTTCTCCGTTTTGGGTGGTCCACGCCTCGAATCCAAATCAATTATTATTTCATGTCACTGTCACTTCCTGGATACTATAGATGTGGCTGGTTACATTTTTTTACCAAGATAGCAGTAGGAGTACACATATTTTAGTGGTTTAGGCTGCCAACCTAGATACATAGCTTATGAGGAGCATACAAATGTACTATACTCTTCAAGTTAATTTTTACTTGTTGATATAAATTAAAAATTGACAAAAAGATATATAAATGATACTCTTTAGTTATTCCACACTTCATTGTCACAGTTTTCATGAGTATTACAAATTTTATGGATAGTATGGGGATTCTGTTCTGTGTGCATTGTCCCTCATTTGCTTAAAATAATCTCTCCACTCTAGTGATTACTTGATATTTTGTTGATTCTTGGTTAAGTCTTTTTATGGTCTATTTTATCTTGTATACTAACTTATTCCACCACTATCAACAGAATATCCAAGGAAGAACATCCAGTGTCATTTCGCACTGCTAATGCAAAGGTATGCCGACTACCATGAATTGAATAGATCATTATGTATAATTTTTCGGAACTTTTATATTCTGTACTGAGTCTGTGTTGATTATTATTATGTTAATTCATGTTTCAGGCAATTTATCAGTGCATAGTCAAGCCCCAAACTACCATTAAACCTAGTGAAATGTTTCTACCTGGAAGGATGGCTTTCATATTTAACATGGTAAGATAAGAAATTTATTTCTTGTTTTTTTCTTATCATTGTAAATTTCATTGTGTAAATTTAACTTGGAACCTGCACCGCATAAAGCTTAATTAACGACTGAGGGACCAGCCTGGTTGTATGAAGTAGTGGCAGACTGGCAGCTTGTTTTTATGTAGGAGTGGAAGACAACTTTGACCACGGAATAAGTGTAATTCATGAATTTATTAGCAGAGGATGGGTGTTTTTGGTACTAATGTTAATGTTGTTGAGTTGATCACTATTCTTGTTGATCCCTTCTACATTATTCCCTCAGAAACCTCACATCAGTAACTAGTCATGTTTGAAGTAACAGTTAGGACCTAGAAAACTGTGTTGGAAATTTGTGTTTTAGTTGAGCTTATGAATTCATTCCATGTCAAATAATTGATTTTGTCCAATTGAGTTGTGGTTTAACCCCCCCCCCCCCCCGAAAGAAAAAAAAAGATACCAGTCTTTGTGTTCCAAAATTAGTAACTTGCAAGTTGTTTAAATATTTGGTTCATTTAAAACTTTTTAACTGATAGTATTGCTTTTCACCTGCAGACTGTATTGTATACTTTATGTTTATAAAGTTAACATATGCAGAATACCAGCACTGCAGTAATTACTGTCATTATCATATTTATAATAATCTGTTGCACATTCCAATTTCTCAAAGCAATCTCTCCAAGGATGCAATTGAAGGCATCACATGGAGCAATATTTACTTACCAAGTTCTGCTTTGTGCATGGCAGGAAACTGGGTTTTCCCATGACATCCCAACTACTCTGCAAAGGAGTAAAGCTGACTGTCCTGTCCCTGAGGTTATTCTCTATTCTATTATATTTGGCACAATCATATTTATTTTTAGTTATGCCACTTGATAATCATATGATTCTTATTAAACACAGGAAATGATTACTGTCAGTGTTGATGGGTCTGTGCTGGATCAAATTGCCAAAATAATGTCATATCTTCGCCTTGGTTCATCTGGAAAGGTGTTGAAGAAAAAGAAGAAAGAAAAAGATGGAAAAGGTGTTTCTATAAACTTCCTTGACTATTGTTTGCTGGTGGCCTTTCCTTAGAAATATTTATACTTCTTGTACAGTCTCAAACAAACTTGGTGTTTTGATTTGAATGTGTAATATTGTAATTGCATTTTGGCTGAATGTGTGTGTGTCTGCGATAGTGCGTTTTGTCTGTTTCTGTGACCTTCCTTAGTTATTGTTTGTTGCCGTTCTTTTATTATAAATCATATTATTGTACAATATATCAAAATCTCGATATTTTAGTTGTAAATTTGTATATTGAACTTGCATATTGGCTAAATGTGTGTATCTGCATTTTGTCTGGGTAGTCAGTAAATTTAACTTATGTTTACAGAGAATATCTGCATCTCTTAAATTCATTTACTAAAATATACATATATGTGACTGTGATTGCTTAGAGGGTACGTAGCTTTCCTCTACTCCAAAAAAGTCTCGCATCTGCATTCTGATGTATATTTTTCAGACCACTTGCTGCTAATTGATTTCAGTTTAAATGCTTGAATAGACTGTGTTATTCGTCTTTTTTTTTTGTATCTAAATCCAGATGTAAAGAGATACTCCCATTGAGCATTTCAGGTGCATATAATTCGTATACAAGTTTTGTGTATCATTTCAAAATGAAGTGTCTTTCATAACTTTTAAGTGAAGTGGTGATCCTAGCCTTTATTAAAAATGTTTGTTTATGATATACATAGTTTTAGTTACTGAGAAACACTTTAAAAAAATTATACCTACCTATCATATTTGAAGTTTGTAATGCATATGACTTACCTTAAAGAATTGGCTCATTTCAAACCAAAATATGAAAAAATTAGTGGACTTAAACTTCTCCATCACACCCATTATATAGTATCGAGATCTAATTTGAAATATTTTGAATGTTTCTGATTTGTGTCTCAGCTTGACAAATTATGCTTACTGGTTAAGGTGTCTACAAAACCTTCCAGTCACCCAAATACTTGTCTGCATTGTAAACTTCTGTTGCTTATATTTGAGTTGGAAATAAAATCAAATATATTGGTTTCATGTGACAAGATGAATTTTCTTTGAAGTCAGTTTGCTGTATGATTATATATTTATGTTAGCCTTATACCGCTCATTTAAATTTTGTTGTTCCAAGTATTCTGAACCTGTACAAACCAGTTTCTCTTGATCATCTCTTATGGATGCTAATGGATTTTTTATTCTGCCCTTATTAAATCCTTTTTGAGCTATCGCTGTTTCATATTCACAAAGTTTAGTATGTAATTGGCAGCAAAGACGTCACTTCAAAGTGAATATGATGACAATGTGAAGGCCATAAAACCTGGTTTCATCAAGAATCAAATGGATAGAGAAACCCTCCCACTGCCCCCGCCACCTCTCAAAAAAAATCCGTCAGACTACCGAGAGAAATTAGTCCCAACTGTTGCTAGAGCTGAAGAAGAAGATATTTTTGTTGGGGAAGGCACTGATTATGCTATTCCTACTAAAGATATGAGCCAAAGCCCCATTTCTGAAGACATGGATGAATCACCTCGGAACAAGGAAAAGGTGATGTATTATAATGAGCCTGCCTATGGTCCAGTGCCACCCTCTGAGCCAATTTATGGTCCAGTCCCACCATCTGAACCTTCTCACGATTGGCAACCACTGGTAAGTTATTTGACATTGTTTAGAAGTCTTATCTTGTTTCTGACTTTCCATTTATAAAAATATATGAATGTTTTACAATAAATGGGATTGAACTGATCTGATCTTTTAGAGATACGTCCATGTTGTATTTTATTTATGTTCAATTTTTGATTCATAAGTTTATTTCGTGGTTTAATTTTTCAGCATGGGTATGATGCTATGCAAGCACAAGCTATGGTTGGTGCCTATCAGGGAGAATGGCAGGATTATCAATATGCCGAGCAGATGGCTTATCCTGACCAATATCTCCGGCAGGACATTAACTATGATATGCAAGCAGATTTAGATGCTCAGCAGGATCCACGCTTAATGACCCAAGAACAGAAAGATCGGGGTTTAGGGTCAGTATTCAAGCGGGATGATCAGAGGCTTCAACAGTTGCGTGAGAAAGATGCCCGAGAGAAGGATCCAAACTTTATATCTGACAGTTATTCTGAATGTTATCCAGGCTATCAAGAATATAACCGTGAAGTTGCGAACAGTGAAGATGAAGAAGAAGATTTGTCAAAAATGGATATGGGTGGACGAGTAAGTTTTTTCATCTCAATTTGTTATAGACTTGATTATTTGTTGATTCATTATAGACATAATTTGTTCAAGATGTTTGTTCAAATTGATTTGAACAACTTGGGATTAAGTACCTTTAGTGTAGTGGTTCAAATTTTATCTGCCTGCAAACAGTGTGGATGGTACTTATCACAGGCAAGACTACTAATAATTTTTTTATATTTTAAATTGACCATTGGTTGATTGATCGGATGAAATCATATGCAACATTTTAGAGGAGAAATATAATTAATATACAAGTATAATGTTTGAACAGGCAAAAGGGCGCCTTCACAGGTGGGACTTTGAAACTGACGAAGATTGGGCAACATACAATGAACAAAAGGAAGCAATGCCAAAAGCTGCATTTCAGTTTGGTGTGAAGATGCAAGATGGTCGAAAGACAAGAAAGCAAAACAAAGACCAGAAGATTACTAACGAGTTGCACAAGATTAACAAGATACTTGCCAGAAAGAAGATGGAGAAGGGTGAAATAAATGACGATGGGGGGTATGATGATGATTCACATCCCGGAAAGAAGGTTCGACTTTGATGCTTCGACACTTCTTAATATTATTGTAATATAATTTATATAGAACCTACAGTTCTAATCAAAGAAATAGAGCACACCTGTTGATGGTAAATGTAGTTGCATATGTTAAGCTTGTAGTCGTCAGTTTCACTCCAACTATTTCATTAGTGGGTGTTTTTTGTAGCAAGCTAGCTTCGGAGGAATTGGTTCTGGAATTGTAAGAATAATATTTTGTAGACCCGGGACACCAAAATGTTGTGGTAATTTTGTTGGCAAGAACTGGTAATTTGACACTTGAAGAATGTTGCTTTCCTCTTAATAGCTTTGCTTGCTTGCTTGCTTATATAATGTTATGTTGTGCTTGGTTGGTCGGAGAATGAAATGAGTGAAAATAGACGGAAGGAATCGAGTTAATGATATTAAATTTGAAACAAAAGAAGAAAAGGGAAAGTAAAATATGATGAGAATTGGGAAGAAAATATAGTTTTTCCAACTCAAATTGGAAATAGTAATGTAGGGAAAAAATATCCAAATAAACACAACATTAGGATCGCTTCTACAGTGAGGAATAAGTTGATAATAGTAATATTTCTTCAGATTCTGATCATGAAAGGATTTTGGTCCATGCGCACTTTCTGCCTATTATCACTCGTCGGTTTTTTATTGCAATAACGCGGAACCTGTAAAACCCCTAAAAAGAGTGTTTTAATTGCAGATTGGAGACATGACCCTCCTGAATTCGCACAACGAAAATCATGTATTGATACAACTGTGTATAGAAAAAACCCTCGTGGAACTTTAGGGTTAATTTGGATCGGGGGTTAGTAGGAGGGTTGGGTTAGTAAGAGCGGGGTTGCGATCTGACAAACCCTTGTTTGGGAAGATGACACATGAGAGGAGTTGGAGTTTGGAAGGGTTTAAGAAGGTTGACGTCAAGTTTGGGAAAATACACATGAGAGAGGGGGTTGGAGTTTGGAAGGGTTGATCAAATTTTTGGTGGGAATCAAACTTTATAATGTTTTAAAAGATTTGATGTCAAAAAAGTTAAATCTACATTCTACAACACCCCGTTTGGGGTGTTGGAAAAGAACAGCCCAACCTTTACTCCATACCTGTTCCAGTAATAATTATTGTAGTTGATTAATTGCAGGTGGTACATTAAAACCCATCAATTACTTAATTATCAAGATGTTATATCAAAAAATTGGTATAAATAATATTCAGATTAAGGCTGATAAAATAGTCAAAATAGAGGTACAAGTGCATAAAATTCAGTAACAGAAGATATGAATTTCCTTATGAAAGGAAAGAAGGCGCGCCCTGTATGGAGTAATGAACGCGCCTTATATTATGAATACTTAATGGAAAAGTTACACCTGCAGAATGCTATGGCGCGCCCTAGCTAAGATGAGGAGGCGCGCCATGTTGATTATAAGAACAAAGCTGGAGGATTCCTTACAGGGTTGATTTTTTTTCTCTGGGGAAGACTTAGGGCGCGCCCTAAGTTCAAGAATTGTCAGAGAAGAGTTTTGACAAGGTTACTTGGACGGGTTTTTTGGAAGATTCAAGGAAGATGGGGATCATTATTACTAACCTATTTGATGCAGGTACTCTATTGAAGAACTCCTTTCTGTAGTGCATCTACAGGAAGGCGGTGTCTGTGGTCAGAGACCTCCAGGGGTATACCTGGACGGAAGGCCTCCTCCTGTAGTCAATGAGTGTCCTCATTGGGGATGTGGGGTGAAATATGGTGTGTGCTTTGGGAGCTCTGTCTCTGTAGTCAACGGGTGTCCTCGTTGGGAGACTTCGGAGTATCCTGCACTTTGCACCCAAAAGCTTGGGATCACTTGTCCTGTAATCTGGTAGGGGCTCCTTATCGGGGGACATGGATGCGTCTAACATTTGAGGTGAACCGCAGCTATACCTGCGTCCACGGACTAGAGAAACATCTGGTAGCGGAGTGTTATCCTTGGCCAGGGAGATGCCTTATCCGTGAAGTCTCGAAGTCGCGGACGAGGCTTGGGCCTTTGTGGTTGGGCCTCATCGGCGGACATTCCTAAAGCTAGTAGAAGACGGTTTCTAGTGGATTTCCCACTGGGCCTCGGGACAAGAGATCTAAGCCCATTAGGTTTCTTGTTCCCCAAGAACTACGTTGGCTTGATTCCCTATAAATAGGGATACGTAGGCAATTTGCAAGGGGTCAGAAACGAGAGCGCAAAGGAGCCACCACTAACCCTAAGCGATCTCAGCCACCAATAACCACCACCACCAATCACTGTTCATCCTTTACGATGAATACTGTTCATCGAATCCACCGATTACTGTTCACGTTTCCGACGAAAAACCAACGTCACAGATCTTGTTTCCGGCTACGAACCTCAGGCTTTAGGCTTTGTTGCTCCCAAATTCCTCCGTTAATAAATTGGCGCTAGAAAGAGGGCTAATCAAGATCTGCATCTAGGAGGAAAGATGTCTCAATACCGTGATGAAAGTTTTTATGATGGAAGCTCTGAAGAAGAATCTGATCATGGCTATGACCGCCATGAACCCTACGTTCCACCCATGATTGATCGACCCACTCCAGACGTTGGGGGTCAGCCGCCTGTGCTGATCAGCAACGCTGATTTGTTGAAACAACTGTATCGCATGGAAGATGCTCTGAACGGTTTCGACTCAAGGCTGAGCACCGTGGAGCGATGCAAGACCAGTAGGGGCCTTCGCCATAACCGTGCTGTTCATGCACCTGGGAAGGCTCCCATGACTGATAGAGATGCCTTGATCGGTCGCGGTCGAACTGAAGGAGGACGTGTGCCAATAACCCCACGATGTCTGAACTATTCCAATGATGTATCCCCGATCGTAGAGCTTGTGGAAGAGGATGCTGATGGTCGATAAATACTGCGGGCAGATCACCGAGGGGTTACTCACCCGCACCGGTCCGGACGTAGTCTTGAGGAACGTCGGCAAGCTGAGTCCATGCCGGAGAATGAACAACGAGACTTCGCAGCTTTGAAGGATCGCTTGGGGATCCGCTTGAACGACGATGACCTAAGGATGTTGCTGCTAGAATTGCAAAAAAATGCTGATCGCGGAGATGTGATGCCCCATGGTACGACGCGTGTGCCCCTGAATTCCCATGAGAATTAGGAGCAGCACCACGATCATGAGAGAGCTCCTCCCCGCGGATCGGTGGACCGGTATGGTCGATGATATGGAAGTGACCGTTGGAGGAGACCCCAATGGAGGGGAAGAGACGGAGGTCGAGGTAGATATTTAGATGGATATCACCGCAACAACTATCGTGGCCGTCGAGATACCCGCTGGTATAACTGAGCAGAATGCGATAACTATACCGAATACGAGGATTATATGGATGTGGAAAATAATGATCACGAGGTGGCTCGAGGCCGCGCCCGAGGTTAAGGAGAAAATCTTGGGGGAGATTAAGGTCGAAACCCAGAAGTGATTGTGATACCAGAAGATGCTCAGAACACTTAACCAATAACAAGCTCCTTCAGGTGAAAATCAGGCAGAAGTACCTCCGCCTCAGTCCTAAGGTCCACAGCCTCACATGCAAACTATCTCAGGTGTGGGAATCTTCAATGTGGATGATCTGAAAAGGCTGCTTAACCACTTAGGAAGGCAGAGTAATGGCCACGACCGAAATTCCTTCTCCATTCTCTGTGGCAGTAAGAGAGGCGCAGTTGTCGGCCAGATATCGCAACACTACTAGTGATCTCCGTTTTCATGGAAGCTCAGACCCTGTGGAATTCTTGGGCCGATTCTATATAGAGAAGGACGTGTATCAAGTCCCAGACTTGGCTCGATGTCGGCTCTTGGCGGCGACTTATAGAGAAAGTGCCCAATAATGGTTTCTGAAGCTCGGAACGGGAGTAATCACTCCCTGGGAACAAATAAAGACCATGTTCCTAACCAAGTTCCAAACCGTCGTGAGGTATGCTCCCTCTGTTACAACTCTCGCCAATGTTAGGCAAAGGGAAAATGAAAGCTTGACGTCCTACTTTAAAAGATTCAACGCTGAGTCCACCAGTGTAAGAGGGGCTTTGGACGAAGCTTTGAAAAGATTTTTGATAGCAAGGCTAAGGGTCGGCTCGGATATCTGGAAGCATTTACAAGGAAAAGACCTGGCCACTCTAGTGGATGTCTTTACTTTGGCAGAATCATTTAAAGTTATAGAGCAGTCTTTGGTAGAGGTACAACCGACTGTGCAAGCAAGTTAGAGAAGCAAAGCAAGGAAGAGAGACATATCTCCAAGCCCGATGTATAGAAGGAGTAGTCGAAGCCTAAATCGGGTGAATGATACAACCACAAGGAGGGAATGGAGCCCTCCCTCAAGCTATGACTACAGAGCAAGCAGGTATACACCTTTGGCCGCGTCTATTGAACATATCTTTGAGGTAAACAAGAATAGAGGGATGTTTAGAAAACCTGAAGCTCTATCATCTTGGCAAAGTAAAGATAAGAAGAAATATTGCGAATATCATGAGTCATCCGGACACAACACACATGAGTGTCGGAAACTAAAGGATGAGATCGAAGCACTTATCAAGGAAGGATATCTCGGCGAATAGGTGGTTAAGGAAGTAAGGAGGCATAAGATAGCGCTAACAGAGTAAAGGAAGAAGGAGGCCGAGCCCTTCGAGGGTCAAACAATGAAGCTCTGGAGGAAAATAAGTTCGTCAGGGACGGAAACATTCGAGTAAACTACGGAGGAGACCCTGGGATAGAATGCAGTAACAGAGCCTTGGAAAGTTATGCAAGGGAAGCCCGATTCAGACCTCTAACCGACATTCATATGGTGGAAACTCGGCCACCCAAAGTATTTAAGGGTGAGTCCATGAACATCACCTTCAGAGAAGCAGATTCCCGGTGGGTACATCACCCCCACAATGACGCACTGGTCATTTCCATCCAGATCAGGGACCAAGAATATCCATAGAGCCTTCGTAGACAATGGAAGCTCGGCAAATATCCTCTACTACAGCACCTTTAAGAAGATGGGGCTACCTGATCGAGATATGTCGGGAGAAGATTCTTGGGTCTATGGTTTCTATGACACGGGAGTTAGAGTCATGTGATCAATTCGATTGTCATGTACCTTGGAGGAAAGTCCGTTGTCCGTGACAAAGATGCTCGAGTTCAAGGTTCTAAATCAGGAGTCATCCCACAACGTGCTGTTCGGACGACCTTTTCTTAGGGAAATGAGGGTTATCACTTCGATCCACCACCTTACCATCAAGTTTCTAACCCCAAATGGTGTAGGCAGTATAAAGGGCTCCCAATATGACTCTCGGGAATGCTACAGGCAAGCTATGAGGGGCTTTAGGAGAAAGGATGCCCACAACGAAGATGCATCAGATGATGGGCGAGAAAAGAGCATCGAACAGCCGATCGAGGAAATTCGAGTCCAGTACTATGTCGAGCAAGAAAACGAGCGCCCAACTGAATTACCTCCAACAATGTTATTTTTAGAAGACACAATCAGGATAGAAATGTTGGAGGAAGAAGAGCCCCCAAATGACATAGTCCAAGCAGACTTCAACGGGTAACGGCTCGAAGGAAGGTTTGATATTTTACAAAGTCTTGGGCGAGATATGCATAAGGTAGATGCCCCTCTCTCTGAGGGCGTGCCCTTATCTTCGGAAGATTCAAAAGAAGTTGATGCCCCTATGACGCAGGACGCGCCTTCTAAAGAAGTTGATGCTCCTCTCCTAGAGGACGCGCCTTCTTTGCAAAATAATGAGGATCATAATCAGCTCGATTTAGATCCACGAATACCAATACCAACGGAAAAGATGGGGCCAGCGGGAGACACAATTGAAATCCCGGTTGATGAAAAAGATCCAAGTAAAGTTCTGAGAATTGGATCTCAGTTGGCACCAAGATTGAAGGAAGGGCTTTCAATATTTCCCTTGGCAAACCTTGATGTATTTGCGTGGAACCATTCTGATATGGTGGGAATTGACCCGAAAGTTATGTTCCATCATTTGAACATTGAACCTAAGCATAAGGGGATCAGGCAAAAGCGGAGGGCCATAAGTGGAGAAAGGGCAGTAGCCTTGGCAGAAGAAGTGGATAGACTTTTGGATGTCGGACTAATCAGGGAATCTTTCTACCCAGATTGGCTGGAGAATCCGGTGTTAGTGAAAAAACCTAACGACAAATGGAGAACATGTATGGATTTCACCGATCTGAACAAAGCGTGCCCAAATGATAGCCTCCCTTTGCCAAGAATTGACCAGTTGGTCGATGCCATGGCAGGACATGCCTTGCTAAGTTTCATGGATGCATACTCTAGGTATAATCAAATTCCCATGTACGAGCCTGACCAAGAGCACACCTCTTTTATTACTGATAGAGGGCTCTATTGCTACGTAGGGATGTCGTTTGGTCTGATTAACGCCGGGGCCACTAATCAAAGATTGGTCAACAAAATGTTTAAAAAGCAGATTGGGAAGACTATGGAGGTGTACGTGGACGATATGCTTGTAAAATCTGAATGGGCGGAAGACCACATAACAGACTTAGCTGAGATGTTCCACATTTTGAGAAAATATAGGATGAAGCTGAATCCTCAGAAGTGTATATTTGGCGTGGAATCAGGAAAATTCTTGGGATTCATGGTTAACCATCGAGGAATTGAGGCAAACCCGACGAAAATCAAAGCTCTGTTAGACATAAAATCTCCCACTAGCGTTAAGTAAGTACAAAGCCTGACGGGATGGATTGCAACTTTTAATTGATTTATCTCAAAATCGTCGGATAGATGCAAGGAATTTTTCAAGGCAATCAAAGGGATGGGGAAAGATTTTGTGTGGACCTCAGATTGTGAAGAGCCTTTTCTGAAAATCAAAGAGTAGTTGAGAAATCCTCCTATATTGGCCAAGCTAGAAGAGGGGGAAACCTTGATTCTTTACTTGGCAGTTTCGGAATATTTCGTGAGCGCGGTGTTAGTGAAGGAGGAATCGAGCCACCAATCACCTATGTACTATATGAGCAAAAGGTTGCTGAATGCTGAGACTAGATATACCAGCATGGAGAAATTGGTGTACACCCTTATCCTTGTGGCATGAAAGTTAATACTGTATTTCCAAGCTCACCAGATAGAGGTTCACACCGCTTATCCACTCTGGCATATCCTGCATAAACCTGAATCATCTGGAAGAATGTTAAAGTGGGCGATAGAGCTGGGACAATTCGATTTGGAATATTGCCCTCGTACGGCGATCAAGGGACATGCATTGGCTGATTTTATACTTGAGTTTGACTCTGCAGTAGACAATAAGGCTATAGTATTGGCAGAACCTTCCTCACAAGGAAATCCTCCCGTTGACGTGAGAGAAGAGTTCCCACACCCTTGGTGGATCTTGCATGTTGATGGGGTTGTGAATAATAATGGAGCAGGTGCTGGGATTGTCTTAATCACCCCGAAAGGGCATCGTTTAATGAGTGTCATCCACTTCAAATTTTATGTCACTAACAATGATGCTGAGTATGAAGCATTGATCAATGGTCTGAAAATAGCTATGGAAGTGGGGGTTGTGAACTTGATTGTTCGGAGTGACTCTGAGTTAGTTGTAAACCAAGTCAATGGAGGTTTCCAAGCCCGAGGACCTCGGACAGAGTTATATATGAGATGTGCGCAGCGTCTATTGGAAAATTTTGGAAGTGTCAGGCTAGAAGGTGTGCTAAGGGAAGAGAATAGTAATGCAGATACCTTGGCAAAGATGGGGTCACAAATGGACATCGTCCAACTTGGGCAGATTCCTTTGGGAATCCAAGAAATTCCAAGTATTCCAGAAGTAGGGGTGTTCCAGACACAGGAGATCCCGCAGGAAAATTGGATGACCCCCATTCATAACTATATTCGAATGAGAGCTTTTCCAGAAGATAAGTTACAGGCTCGATGCCTTCGCTACCAGGCTGCGAAGTACGTTGAATATGATGGGGTATTATATAAGAGAGGGTTTAACCAACCACTATTACGCTACGTGGAGCTGGAAGAAGGGAATTATATCCTCAGGGAGGTGCACGAAGGAATTTGTGACAATCACTTGGGGGGTGGTTCGTTGGCATTAAAAGTCCTCATACAAGGATATTACTGGCCAACTATAAAAGAAGATGCCTTCAAGTTTGTTCGGGCTTGTGACTATTGCCAGCGATTCGCTAATTATTCCAATGCTCCGATAACGTCTATTAATTCATTGGCAAGTCCTTGGCCTTTTGCCATGTGGGGGATTGATCTCATTGGAGAATTGCCTAAAGCCAAGGGGTGTGTGAAATATGCCGTGGTGGCTGATGATTATTTTACTAAATGGGCGGAAGCCATGCCACTGGCCACGATCACAGCAAAGAAAATAAAAGACTTTGTTTTCAACTCCGTAGTCTACAGGTTCGGTATTCCATACAAACTCATCTCGGAAATGGAAAGCAGTTTGACAGTAAAGAGCTAAAGAAGCTTTGTGAAGACTTAAACATCAAGAAAGATTTTGCCGCGGTCTATCACACGCAAAACAATGGTCAGACAAAGCAATGGATCAGACATAAGCCATAAATAAAATCATTAAGCACACTTTAAAGGCTAAGTTGAAAGAAAAGAAGGGAGATTGGCCAGAGGAGATGCCCATGGTCCTTTGGTCTTACAATACAACTCCTTGATCAACCATATGAGTGTCCCCATTTTTGCTGACTTATGGGTATGAGGCTATGGTTTTCAGTGGAAGTAGGAGTCGGATCCCTACGAAGGGACTTGTTTGTTGAGGAAGATGCAGAAGTTAACCAAAGGCTCCAATTAGATTTGCTAGACGAAGCCAGAATGAACTCTCAATTGAAACTTGCTGCATATCAGTAGAGGATTGCAAGGTATTTTAATAAGAATGTGAAGTCCGTGCCATACAAGGTGGGAGATCTTGTGTTGCAAAAAGTCATGCCGAACACCAAAATAGCTCAGCATGGAGTGCTTGGAGCTAACTGGGAGGGACCATACAAGGTCAAGGCTATACTTTGGAAGGGAACCTATCGCTTGGAAGATTTGGATGGCAAGCTTATTCCCCGGGCTTGGAATGCGGAGCATCAACGGAAGTATTATCACTAGGGTGTGGCTTTGACCCTCTCATTTCTATGATTAATTCCTATATAATAGACTAGTAGCAAATAAATTCCTCCTAGCCTAGGGTGTAGTATATATGACTACGAACTTTTGGAGCTAGCCGACGGATAAAATTTTCAAATAATTTCTCCACAGAGCATTGTAGCCATGGGACTGGTGTAATTTTTACACTAGAGCGCATTATTAATAAAAGGAAAAAGTTGATTCAAATTGTTTTGATAGCTTGGCATATAAATTGTAAGGGGAAGTTAGGGAGCGCCCTGGTGACAAAGTCCCCTCATAATACAGAAAAAGTTATTTGTGATACACCAACAAAAGATATCCATGATATGATAAGACAACAAAATTCCATCATTGTACTAGGGAATATGCCCTCTAAATCAGAAGTGGTAAGAAAACCTGTTGAAGACCAGAGGCGCGCCCTATGAGAGGCACACCCTAATGAAAGAACGTCCCTTAAAACCTATGCATACCTTTAAAATCTTAGCAAAAATAAAAGTATAAGATTATCTGGAAAATACTAAGACAAAACACTGTATAAAACAAGGCGCGCCCTAACAGTAAAAGCACCTTAATAGATTTTATCCTTGAAAAAATTACTATAATGTTTACTTTCAAGGTGTGCCTTATCCCTTAAGGCGCGCCATACTCTAGGTACTTGAAACTTTTTGCAGAAGATCTACTCTAATATGCTTACTAAGAAAAGAAGATAAATGAAACTGTACGATAGTCACAATGTAGATAAAAGAGTAGCCAAGAAAATAGTCATACAACTTTGCACAACATCAAAAGAGGGCTGACTCCTCAAAGTATTTAAAACTTAGTACGAATGCAGTTTAAACATAAGAACAGATCATGGCGCGTCCTGAGATTCACAAGTTGGAGGAATGGACTGAAGAGGAATTGAGGGGTCAACTTCAGGCGCGTCATTTTCAGGTTCTTCAGTAGGCGCGCCCTCAGCCTCCTCCAACCCAAGCTCAATCCTCTTTTCTTGAATCTCCTTGGCAAACTCCCTCTTGAATTCTGCCATTTCAGCTATGGTTTCTTCACCGAACTTCTCAAAAGTGTACTCAGGATCGTTCGCCACAAACCCAATCCTGTAGAAGTGAAAACCATTGGCAAAAGCATCATATGTTATAGTCCTTCTTTCCTCCATCTAGTCATTCCTCTCCCGATATTTGAGGTATTCAATCCTCGCTTTTGCCTCCGCCAACTCTATGTGGAGAAGTTCAGCCTTTTTGTTGGTTATCTCGAGCTGAGAAGTCGAATTTGCTACCTCGCCCTTAAGGAAATATATTTTAGAGTCCTTGGCTTTGATGTCCTTGGAATGGAGGAAATCCTTATCCTTGAGGGTATTCTGCAGGATGTTATTGTCTCCTTGAAGCCTCTCCAGGCGCGCCCTTTCCTCCAAAAGCTTGTCCACCATTTGATTAGAGTGAATGAACAATTGGCAAGATGCCTTAATAGAAGCTCTAGTGGCGTCTTCCAATCTCATGGCTTGACCCTTCTCCACCTCTTTATTTGTAACATGAAGAGAGCCTAGTGGGCCAAGATAATTTAGGACGGCAGAAGATCCTGAAGGCGCGCCTTCTGTCCTTGGCCTTTTGGGCGCGCTTTGTCTCTCAGATAAGTCAATCACTGACTTTTTTTGGGACAGGAGTAGGAATATGAGTTGGAGCAGGCGTGGGAGCTTGGGCCTTGGGGACATCTTTCTTTTGATTGGGCTTGGGCTTGTCACTTGGACGCGTCCCGAATGACTTAGGAATCCTTGGGGGAGCCATTTCTGCACAAGACATATGACGAACATTAGAGAGCAAAATAATGTGCCAAGTAGTGAAGGCGCGCTTAAACAAGTCTTGAAATAAAAGTTCAAGATAACGTGGAGGGTACAGAGAGGCAGCAAGTGAAGATAAAAACAGGAACAAAGTGCATAATATAAATGTGCAATCTATAATTAAGGAAAGTAATACAACAACAAAAAAGATTTAAGGTGCCCTTATGGAAGGCGCGCCCTGAATAATGAATATGAAATCGATGATCTAACATGATATGTAAAGAGTGAAACTAACAAGAAGCTTTGCATGGAACAAAGTTTTTCTTAAGTAATGAAGGCGCGCCAACAGTGGATGGCACGCCAACAGTGGACATAACGACCTAAAATGGCCAAACCTGAAGGAACCTCAGTCTTGAAGGGAGTTGTCTTCTACTTCTTCTTCTTCTTCTTCTTCTTCTTCTTCTTCAGCTTCTTTATCGCTGTCTAAGTCCATGGCACGAGAGACAAGAACACCTTTTCTAAATCTTATAAATCTACATCTTACCCCCACCTATCAGATATCTTCACAAAACCACTATGTGAAGCTACTTTTACAAGACTGGTAAATGAACTTGGAATGGTTTCAGGTTCTTTCTCTAAATCTGCTTAGTTTTTGTTCTCATACATCAGACTTTATGATCAGTATTTACAGATTGTCTTATTTACATATAATCTGTGCTTTAATTGAAATTCATTAAATGCTGATTGTTATCTGATGTGGATCTTAAAACTCTAAAAGTGTTTTGAATGTTCTGTGACTATTCAATCCAGTGAGGATAACTGTGCTAGATGCTGACCTAGTATTCTTTAACATACTCGAAATCCCATGTTTGAATTAGTTGTTTATGTGGAAACTCATTAACACAGGCAAATTCTGATTTTGAGCTTAGTCAAGTTACTTTGTGTATCTTATTACTAAGTCACAAACTAGATTCTTGCTTCTTATATGTTAAATTCTGATGTCAGTAAATCTTAAGGATGAACTAAATGCTGATAAGTCTCACTTATCAAAAGAAAAGAAAATAAAAATCAGGTACTCCTTTGAGATCTAGAGTAAATATGTGGAAGGGAAGACCCAAGTGCATTGCTGGTATTAAGTAATATGCATTAGAAAAACAAATAAATTTTTCTTGGTGACTTTTCACATTCTCTGATTATTGGAGAAATACTCTAATAATAGCATAAATTCTGATAAGCAGTCATGACTCACTTACACTGAGAAGCCACTATAAAAAGGAATTTCAAAAGATGCATAAAATGAGCACAAACAGTTGAGGTCGACTCTTGCATAAATTTGTTCTTGAGTAGACTTCATGATTGATGACAGATTTTAAGCACTTTTCTCAGTTATGCCTTATTTTTAAGATGTACTGAAGTTTATCAGACTTTAATCTTTATCTGATATTCTGCTGAATGCACACACTTTCACTCCATATGAATGATGAAAATTACTGTGGTGATTAAGTTGTTTTTGACAAACAGTTAAGTGTCATTTGCATAAATTCCGAGGATAAGTTCTGATGAAAGTTCTGATGATTAAATTCTGAAGAATCGAGTCAGTATTTGTATGAAGAATCACATAAAAAGATATTCACTTTTTGAGTTCAGAAGCCATATTCTGATGACTGTTAAAATCTGATATAATTTAAAGTTCTGATATTAAATCCTGATGGAATCCTTGATGCTTACGTGGAATTATTCTTTACTTGACTTATTTGTGGTAAAAAAACTGAAACAATCATATTTAATCAGAATATTTAGGTGAGATAAAAACCGTCATAATCATTAAGGGTTAGTGGTAAACGTGTTTGTCTTGAAAAACTACATGTGCGCAGTAATTGTTACTCATTTCCAGTGCCCATTAACTCCTGCTTTAACTTTTTACTGACTGTTATTATTACACATCGGTCTAGGGAGACGAGGCATCATTATTTCTACTCTTAATCATTAAATAGTCCCGAGTCCCTTGGTATTCCATTGGCTATTTAAATGACTGCTCATCCTTCAGTAAAATCACATCTTTTCATTTCTCTCAAACAATGGCACATTTTAGTTGGTTTTACTGCTATGGCCCAGACACTGTGACCATTTTTAGAAATGGAATTCCGACTTCATATCCTATCAACAACATTCCATACAATATCTGGATTCAACTTCCAGACAACATTAAAAATGATTTGTTGTCTTTCCAAAGAAAAATTCATCTCCGTATTCTTAAACAGCAGGAGAAAATCATTCGTCTTGCTGTTCTCTTTGTTGAAAGTAGGAAGAAGAACTAAATGCCATCCATCCGTATCTTTTCACCATCAGCTTTGTCAGGCTTCTTAGACCAAGGTCGTTGATGATAACCATCTTAGACTAGGACTATCTTGTAATTTTTGCATATAATCTATAAATTTCATGAAATGTACCCGTTTGATATATTAATGAAATTTATGTTAATTGTAAGATTTAGTCACTATTTCTCTCATATTATGTGACTGTGAATGTTCTAATTGTAATTTGTTAATCTTTACTTCATCTATTTGAACTATATCTTTTGATGAATGTTTTGATTAAAATTATGGTCAATAATAAATTGTGATGATTTGAGAAACAATTGAAGCACATGTTCATGCATCAGAACCCGTGACAGTTGAAGCTGATAATGTTACTTCTCAGAAAGAAACAACAGCTCAAAGTTCTGATACTTTGAAAAGAAAGAAATCTGTAAGTTCCTGTTGTTGCTGAAGCAACTCCTTCATTGGAAAGGAGATTGAAGAAAATGAAGGCTAGGAGGTATTTGGCTAAGGCTCCATCAGAAGATATTGAAGAAGCTGAGGAAGGGGATCAGGAATCTCTGATCTCACAAGAACCAATTATCATTGAAGCCCTTCCAGCTCAAGCCAAAGACACTGCTAATGATACAGTTGTCACCCCTCATGTCTCTTCTATTAAAGCTACAGATGATGCTAAAGAACAAGCTACAACTTCTGAGATAGATATTCACAATTTGAATATACCAAATGTTCTTTATCTGGAAGCTCCATCTACAGAAGCTCAGCCATCTACAGTAAACTCTCCAATCTTAGATGCTGAGAGACCATCTACACCAGCTCTGGAGATAAATTCTGATGCTCAGAATTTAGATAATGTTATTCCTGAATCTCCAGTTGCTTCACACATTGTTGTGCTGTCAGAACATAATGAGTCTTCCTCAAGTTCTGAAGACAGTGTTTCTGTTGAGACTCCAGTTCCCATACTAGGCAAGGAAGCATTGGTGAAGAAATTTGTTGAAAAGGAAGCACCTATTCCTTGGGAGGATACTCACAGAGGTGTGGAGTGGACCAAGAAGTGGAATGAATCAGATTTTATTCCAAGCCCTAAAATTCTGACAGAGCATATTGCTAAAGCTGATGAGTTACTCACAAATGCTGATTTAAAGACACAACTCAAGATCACTACTCAATCTATCAAACATCTTTAAGGTCTACATTCTTCTACTCATGAAAATGTTGATACACTAAAGGAAAAAGATGATAAGCTAGATCTACAGATCAAGCTTGACAAGAATAGATATATCAGACCTACTATTGAGAAAATTGAAGCCATTGAGAAGATTCAAGAGAAGCAACAAGCCCAAATTGATGAGGTTCTGGCTAACCAAGCTTCTCAGAAAGCTCAAATGGATGAAATCCAATCTTCAGTTGAACTTCTTCTTCTCTCTCTCTCTCTCTCTCTCTCTCTCTCTCTCTCTCTCTCTCTCTCTCTTACTTCCTGATGATGCCAAAAAGGGGGATAAGGTAGTTAAGTCCAAATGCTCACCTACTCAAATACTGAAAGAGGGATGACAAAGGTGATGACCAGGGAAATTCTGATAAGAGCAGAGGTCAAGGAAAAGTTCAAGGAAAATCTTCACAGAAAGTAATTTATGATGTTAGCAAATCTTCTACACTGGAAAAGTCAAGTTCTGATAAGCAATGTCTGATGTCAAGTTCTGATATCTTGATACAGTCAGGATCTAAATACTCTCAGAAGTTTTTACAAACTATGAAGCTAAAAGGGAAGCAGACTACTGTTTATTACAAAAATCCTAAAATCCAAACACTTGCTGAGGAGATAGCTAGAAGATTATTTCTGAAACAAAATCTAGGAATGGATTTGGAAACTCTCAAGGAGGAAGAAGCTAGATTTGCAGCTGAGAAGACAAATCTTAAGTCTAAAGCTTCTGATGCAAAGAAACCTCCAAGGCCTAAGGAAAAAGGCATTGTGATCAGGGAAAAGTCAAATTCTGAGACTTCAAAGTCCAAGACTAGAACACAAACTGAGATTGATCCTAAGTCAAAAGGAAAAGAAAAGGTTGGTGAACCTTTAAAGATTGAGAAAATGATAAGTTCTTCCGATCCAGTCTATCAAACTACAATGCATGATGATGATTTGATAGAAGATGAAACTGTTCAAATTCTGAAGAGAAGAAAGATAATTAAAGAATCTAAAACAACCTCTGACACTGCTCAAGTTGTTCAGAATGAAGAACAACGAGTTACAGAAGAAACAACAAATTCTGATCAAGTCGATTTGAAAAAGATGACAATTGTTGATAAAAAGAAGATGTTATGGAAGAAAGCTACTCCAGTTGAACCAAAATCCAATCTTATGATTAATCAACTCGCAACATTTGGGTTGAGAGCCAAGCAACCTAGAGATAGAGCTGGATTAGGTTCTGATGAAGAGAAGATACAAACATGAGTAGAAGTTACTCTAAGAGATGCTTTCATGTTGACAGACAAACCATATGAACAAATCAAACAAAAGCACCTTGACAAAGTGCTGTCTGCTCAAATTGTGATAGATGCATATGATAAGGATAATCTAAAGGAGAAATTGATTTTATTTCTCAATGATGGACTAACTTACTGACTAGATGATACTGATGTGCTAAAGAATTCTGTCAGAGAACTTCAACATATTCACTATCTTCTGGAACTAAAATATGATGTTACAAGAAGATGGTCAGAATACATTTTGAAGGCTATAAGAGATCTACGTAGAATCTCTGGTACATAGACTTCTCAGTATATACCAATGATTACTGAAGATGTTGGAAGAGAAATTCCTATGCTGAAGAACTCTGCTAAGGTGGAAGTTATTCTTAAAGGAAGATGCTTATGTTGTAATGAAAACTCTTCACATCCTAGAGTTATCAGACTTGGTGATGGACTTGAAAGAACATCAATTCAAGCTCTCAGAACAACCATTTATCAAATTGGTGATAATAAAGATGAAGAACTGATGCAGGTCAAAGCACAGTTAGTTGAAGTTTTGAGAAAAGCTGAAGATAAGCTGGTAAAAGATTTTGTTAAGAATCACTATGGATTCAGATTGATCCATTGATATTGGTAAAGCTACAAGGACTGTAAGTTGTAGTTAATAGTCTTATTAAACTCTCATTGCATTTGAACTTAAATGTTTTTGACATCATCAAATCTATTAACTTGTATATTTTTGCACAATTTACAAGTTGGGGGAGATTGTTAGATATATTCGAGATGTCATGTCTCATGTGTTTCATGTTTAGTTTTCAGATCTTAACAAACAGGAAATATCAGTACTTACTGGAATCAGTACTTACTGGAAGTCAGAACTTAAGGATATCGGAATTTAGGTTATCAGAAGATAAATATCAGAAAATAGATATCAGAACTTAAGTACGGGAGGACTTACATTTAAGGAAGGAAGCTGATTTACGGGAAAGAAGATCGAGACTAATACAAAAGAAGATATGCAAGGAAAGAGTTAGACGATAAGAAGACTTGTATAAGATATCTGATTGATATATTTTAGGAGACAGAATTATATTCCATATCAATTAGAAGTTATCTTGTAACTGTGTAGTATATAAACACAGACATAGGTTTACACTGTATATGTTATCATTATCGAGAAGATCATACATTGTAACCTAGCAGCTCTCGTGATATTTGTTCATCACTGAGAGAGAACAGTTCCATTGTAACAGAGTTTATTATATTGAATATATCTGTTTACTGTTACTTGTGTTCGAAATCAATTTGATTGTATTAAACACTGTATTCAACCCACTTCTACAGTGTTGTGTGACCTAACAAGTTGCTCTCTTCACGAAAGGGCGAAGGGTATTCTTCAGACGCGCCCTATGTTTGCTGAGGAGTGGGCGCGCCCTGTGATTGTTGAGGGGAGAGACTTGGAGAAACATTCCTGTAGGACACCTTGGATGGTCGTGCCCCAACATTAACACCAATTTCAACGCCCCTATACCTATCCGCATTCAAACTCTCCAACCAGTCAGTCGTCATCCAGTTCTGTACTAACAGGGATTGGGGATCTTTCTTTTTGAACTAGTTTCTGTTTACCCCTTCTTTGACTTAGAGGGATGTGGTCTTGGGAAGTCATTTGATGATTTTGCCATTATGTCACTGACTTTGAACTCTTCAACAAGGCGCGCCTCTTATTCTGAGAAATGGGGAGTCCTGTGTGCGTCTGGGAAGTCTGGTTCGAAGGAGATGGGTGGGGGAGAGTAGATTCCTAGCCTAGAGCAAAAATCCTTGAAAGGATGAAAAGGTGAGGACGCGCCCTCGTCTTCCAGCTGCCAAGAAAACCAAAAAACATTGAGGGCGCGCCCAATTCGAAAGAATGGAAGAAGACGGTATAGAGGAAACAAACAAGCAAATAATGAAGGGCCTGAGTATCCCCTGTATTTGGGATAATCCATGATTAATCATTTTGAGGCGCGTCCTAGGCTAGGAAGGCGTGTCCTATCAAGGATGAGACCCATGTATTCTGATATAGAGGTTGAGCGCTAGGATGTGGGAAATGATTAAGATGGCGCGCCTTAAAACAGGGAGATGTACGAACTATGATCTAATGAAACTACTGATAATAAAGTGGGATGACACGCCTCAGATAAATGGGAGGGCGCGCCTTAAACAGGTTTCGCGGTATATATGCTCTTAAATTCAATTAAAAATAAAAAATAAACGGTTGGAATTCTCAGTAACACCAATTTGAAAATTAAACTCTATGATTTTGGATCTAAAACACAGAGATTCAAATATACGCACATATATACATACAAATACATACAACCGGAGAATGAACTATGAGCAAGAAGACGAATAGATAATATAGCATGCACTGTGATTTATTTAACGGAATTCAGAAATGTAAAAAGCTTTATGTACCTTTTTGGTTGAAGAAAGAGATTGGCCGGAAAAATTAGAGGAATTATGGAGAACAAGGCCGGTTCTGAGCAGATGTCCTTTTCGCCGGAGTGGTGGTTTTTTGGAGAAAAATTAAAGTGAGAGAGAGAAGATAAAAGTAAAAAGTTACTTGTATTTATAGCTAAAAAAGTGACAACTGTAAAATTAAATCACATCAATCATGTCAGTTACGATTCCCGAGAAATAAGGGGAACCGTTTTGGAGCCGTTTGAAATTCCAGGACGCGCCCTCTTGAAGGCACGCCTTATCTAATTACCACGGCGATTTAAATTCTGAATAAAAAAAGATTGGAACTTTAAAAGACATGCCCTCCCGAAGGCGCGCCCTATAAGAAAGTGTTGACAAATACTTGAGTTTATACAAATTTTGATGAGTGAAAAGTAAAAATTCCAATCCCATTTTTAATAACATATGGAATTTGTGGGGTAGTTGTTATGCCCAAAAATTGGTATAAATAATATTCAGATTAAGGCTGATAAAATAGTCAAAATAGAGGTACAAGTGCATAAAATTAAGGAACAAAAGATATGAATTTCCTTATGAAAGGAAAGAAGGCGCGCCCTGTATGGAGTAATGAATGCGCCTTGAATTATGAATACCTAATGGAAAAGTTACACCTGCAGAATGCTATGGCGCGCCCTCGCTAAGATGAGGAGGCGCGTCCTGTAGATTATAAGAACAAAGCTGGAGGATTCCTTACAGGGTTGATTGTTTTTTCCCCGGGGAAGGCTTAGGGCGCGCCCTAAGTTCAAGAATGGTCAGAGAAGAGCTTTGACAAGGTTACTTGGACGGGTTCTTTGGAAGATTCAAGGAAGATGGAGATCATTATTACTAACCTATTTGATGCAAGTACTCTATTGAAGAACTCCTTTCTGGTAGTGCATCTACAGGAAGGCGTTGTCCTCTAAGCGTATTCCTGGACGGAAGGCCTCCTCCTGTAGTCAATGAGTGTCCTTATTGGGGATGTGGGGTGAAATCTGGTGTGTGCTTTGAGAGCTCTATCTCTGTAGTCAACGGGTGTCCTCGTTGGGAGATTTCGGAGTATCCTACACTTTGTAGTGCACCCAAAAGCTAGGGATCACTTGTCCTGTAATCTGGTAGGGGCTCCTTATCGAGGGACAAGGATGCGTCCAACATTTTGGGTGAACCACGGCTATACCTGCGTCCACGGACTAGAGAAACAGCTGGTAGCGGAGGGTTATCCTTGGCCAGGGAGATGCCTTATCCGTGAAGTCTCGAAGCCGTGGACGAGCCTTGGGCCTTTGTGGTTGGCCCTCATCGGTGGACATTCCTAAAGCTAGTAGAAAACGGTTTCCAGTGGGTTTCCCATTGGTCCTCGGGACAAGAGTTCTAAGCCCATTAGGTTTCTTGTTCCCTAAGAACTACGTTGGCTTGATTCCCTATAAATAGGGATACGTAGGCAAATTGCAAGGGGTCAGAAGCGAGAGCGCAAAGGAGCCACCACTAACCCTAAGCGATCTCAGCCACCAATAAACACCACCACCAAACACTGTTCATCATTTCTGACGAATATTGTTCATCGAATCCACCGATTACTGTTCACGTTTCCGACGAAGAACCACCGTCACAGATCTTGTTTCCGGCTACGAACCTCATACTTTGTTACTCCCAAATTCCTCCATGAACACAAGATATTAGGACCCACCCATTTCTTAAATACCGGCGAATATAAAAAACTATTCATATAGTGTATTGTATTTAAAATTTACAAATCAAAAAACTATAGGGGTAGCATGTAAATTATATTATTTAAATTTATTTTAATAATTCAAAGTTAACATAAATTTCAATTTTTAATATTAAATTCATAAAATTATATTAATTTTTTTGTTTGGTGTTTTTTAAGGTGTATAAGTTATGTAATAATCGAATTCTCTTTCAACCTTTTTTCCTCACTCTTACTTCCAAATAAGACGGGGTCTCAACCTGAGCCCAACCAATTCCCTCCCTCCTTGAACCCTATCCCAACAAAGCCTTAGTGTTAAAATTTTGATCATCAGAATTCAAATGCTTTAATCAGAGTGGTACCCTTACCATATCTTTAGTTTTTTATAAAAGACCAAAAAAGTCTTAGAAAATTATTAATTAAACTATTGGTATTTATACTTTTATTATAGATATAGATTATTATTATTATTATTATTATTATTATTATTATTATTATTATTATTATTATTATTATTATTTTATGCATTAAGATAACAAGTTATAATCCTGACAAAAAAAAAGATGGCAAGATAATTATTCAGTTGCTTGTGAAGGCACAGTAGAAAGATAATTTATATTTGGACCCGGGTAAGAAGCATTTTTATACTTAGGAACCTTGATTTCCTGGGGGTAAGAAGAAGCATCTTTGAAGACAATAATAATGTGCATCAATATATTCACTTCCGAACTTATTACACAGTAATCTCATCAAAACACATTCAACATAGATTACTGGGGGCGTATGGACCATAAAAATTGCATTCTTAGTCAACAATCTCCAAGTTTTGTTATATAAATGAGAGTCAAACATTGCAACCTTACCGTTAGATGGTATTCAAAAAAAAAAAAAAACTAAACCATTTGCTTACTGAATTATGGAATTTTCTGCTTAAAGAAGGCCATGTAAATGGCAAACCAGACAAGAAGACACCCCAAAACTGGGTCAATTTCAATAATTATGTTAAAAGTCGTGAATTTTGCATCTCAATGTCTCGATAATGATGCCATTTCTTGTATCTTTGCTGTCCAATGAGCACCGGTCTAAGCCGAGGAGCAGATGTGCATTCAAGACAGCAGCATCCTTTTAAGGGACTTGTGCAGCCTGCACAGCATCTGTAAAGGCCTAAGCGTTAACAGATATAGTAACAACGTTGCATTCACAGATTCCTACAATACAAAAAGCATAGCAAGCAACATTTTCGTATTGAGATCAATGGTGTAGACTGGCCCCTACATTGAAATGGTCCTACACAACCACAATATCTATAAGATCTTGGATATAAATATTGCAGAGAATAATGTACAAGACTCGAGCAATTAATTTCTGGTCAAGGTTGTCTATTGCAGTTTCAATTATGACACGATGCGGAGTTTCTTTTAGCTTTTAGTAAATCGATCAACAAATCAAAATCTTCACCTCAACCTGAGATCTGAATAGAACTTGAAACAATATTAACAAAAAAAATTCAAGTCTAATATTTGTGTAATGAGGTTCCTTTTTATCGCAGTTTAACCTCCAAGGAAACTTTCTTTCAGCTGCCTTGGCATAAAAGAGAGGTACAGAAAAACTTCCTGCTACTTGATCGACATTAACTCAAATATGGGTACCTTGTATCAAGAACTTTTTAGTAGAGTCAAATATTACTTACAAATGTCGCGATTATGATCACAGAATTATGAATGAAGCAATCTTTTTCATGATTACAATTTGCTAGGTCCTGAAGGACATCGTTCGCTACTTGCCTTTCAGAGCTCTTGATATCATGGGCTTCTTTTTGTTTCATTATATAGCATGGGACTTTTATAAAGTGGGTCTTAAACACAAGCCAAAATTACATGTGCAAATGGGTCTAGAGATGGATTACCAATTTTATTTTACCTTATAACTTTTTCACAGGAATTCTAGGTGTCACCTCTACCAGGTTTCTTAGTTGTATATAGGACTTCCAGCCATAATTAGAAAACTTACAGAAAAAGCAAGTTGCAGTCAAGATTTGCACAATTCCGGTGCCTCAGTGCAGAGAGTTGTGTGCTACAAACGTGGCATTTAGCAAATGAACTACTTTCGGATACTTCCAGTTTAATGAATTCTTCGGGTTCGACTTCGGCCTTATAGGAGGAGGGTGGTAGAGAAAGACGTGCATCGAATACAAATAAATTTCCAACCCAATCTACCGGTCCTTCACTCCAAAGATAATGAGAAATACCTCCCTTGAGAGTGTACAGATTTTTGAAGCCCCTCTGTCTGTCAGGTTACTGAGAAGCTAGTTATATAATATAGATGCTGTAATAACAGAAGTGCTCAAAAACTGCACGATATGATTCATTGCATCATAAGAACAAGCACGAATTAGAAGAAATTTGTCCTAGAAATCCTAGTTCAACACTCAAATGGGACTGTAAATGATTGGTTGATGCAGGAAAACATTTAAAACAAGGAAAATGAAATACAAACTAAAGTTCTAATCTCATTTTCCGTATCATAAGTTGGCTATGTTAAAAAGTTAACCAAGTACATACTTTTTGTAATATCAGCAAAGTTGAGTGCTTCTAGGTGTTCTGTTTTCTTATTTTCTTTCCCATGGAACTCTAAGGGGCTGTTTACTTGTGGAAATTTTTTCCTTTTTTCTATTTTCTGTTTTTCTAAAATTTTCATTTCTAAGAAAACAATTGAAAACTGAGAAAATGTGTTCCAAATGCAAACTTTTTGAAGAATTTTCTACGAAATAATTCATAACTAAGTTCTAGTCAGGAGTCTCTTCTTTATTCATCTAACATATAAGTTGCTAGTTCTTATATTATTAAGTTCTCCCTTATAATGTAAATATTAATATTAAAAAAAATATAATTGTTATTTTAATCACACTAACAAAATAATAGTTAAATGAAACTATTTTGAATTTTTTTATTACAAATATGTATTATACTTTTTAATTTAAAAATATGATATTATAGTGTTGAAAATTTATAAGGTACATACGTTAGTAGTATAATGGTTGTTTACTCTGCTATTTTTTTTATTAACTTTCAAAGTAAACCTACAAAATTGTTAATTAACCATATAAAGTTAAAAACGATAAAAATATAAAAATGTTTGTGTCTGGCAGGGATCGAAGTGGGCTAAATGTTTAACTAGCAGCCGAGTTTTCACCATTTTAGGTTTAGAAAACATCAAAATATTGTTTTCTACACTTTTCATATTTGTAGTTATAATTTGGAAAACACTGGAAAACCGTGTTTTCTATTTTTCCAGTTTTTTGTTTTGAAAAATTTGCATTTGAACATGTTTTTAGTTTTTTCAATTTTCTTAGAAATTTTTTCTGAAAAACAGTTGAAGTAAACAGGCCCTAAGTGTATGTTTCTTCAAAAAACGAAAACAAACAAAAATATTTAGGATTTACCTAAGGATAGCAGAATATACATCACAGCGGATACCTCCTGTACAGTACATTAAGATATCTGTATTTTCCTTGTCAATGCGAGCTAAAGGATCTGAATCAATATCCTGGATGAGAAAAGATGTTCATAGTTATTCATTACTGTAGAAGACAAGGGACTGGAAGAATCCTAAATAGTCATTGTTCTTCTATCTAAAACAAAGAATAGGTAAAAACCAAAGTCCAGTTCCTTCGGTTATCCTGTGCTTTCCTTCTTTGGCGTGCAAGTGTGTGTGTGTGCGTGAGAGAGAGAGAGAGAGAGAAATAGAGAGAGAGAGAGAGAGCATGGTCTTAATTTTAATTCATAAAAAGCCTAGTTTACACACATGGAGAGACACGTTAAATAAAATAGTTACCGCTGAACAATTACTTTTTTCGGATTTGTAAGATCTCTACTACTCCAAGTTTTATTGAACTAAGCAAGACTCTATTTACATACAATTAATTTTTTCGGATTTGTAAGATATCTAATACTTATCCAAATTTTATTGAAATAAGCAAAACTCTATTTACATATGACAACTGTCAGCTGGTTTCTGTTCAGTGAACTCTTCACAAGTGTTTCAAAAACAATATCAGATGTGTTTAGTCTCACTTATCCTAAAGTTTCGTCAACTAGAGCACCCCTACAAATCTGTTGCTAATATTGAAGATTTGATTATACCTCTGATTCCGATTGTCCATAAGATGTACTCCTAAAACAGTCCACATCAGGTCGCTCTGCACCATGGAAGTGGCCAACATCCCATTCATAACCTGCTTACATAAATTTAAAGAAATTAAATTGCATAACTTAATGACATACTGGAAAATCAATTCGCCCTAGAACTACATAGCGCACAACACAAGTATATTAGCTCTTATGCATATATTAACACACAAGTAGGGCGTAACAATGATGCAGATTACATGAACAAGGCATCGATACTGGAGCAAGTCAAGTACTCCAATTTTTTTGTTACGCCATACTAACTAAATAGCCCTAAGATTCCAATGCTCAAGCTGCACCTGAAGTAGTAGAATTTATGAAATTAAAACTTACAGTCGAACTGAGTAATGACATTGCATATCTACTAGTTATCTAGAAGGTAACTGAAATATTAGGTACATGTGATGGAAGTTGGTTTGAGTAAAGAATTACTACTTGAATTTTCTCAGGTACAGACAGATCTATATATAGATAGTGATGTAATGACGGAGATAATAAATGGAAAAGTGACATGCTGTCCATGTTTTGGGTACTTTTTTAAATTTATGACATGATATCAGGACATTACGAAGAACCACCCTCTCTTACTAGTTATCAAACATCCTAAATACCTAAATTTCAGATCCAAATGCGCTGTTCCAGATGTAGTTGTAAACTTCACAATCCTTTACATGCCTTATATCAGACATATTCTAGACATTCCTTTAGTTTTCCCAGTACAGAAGCAGTAGACATGAGTAAGATAAAAGGTTACCCAGGGCAAGTGTCAAGAAGATTTTCATGTGTAAACAGATAACTAGTATATAGCACATTGTTTATGTATTTCCCAAATAAGCTGTGAATATCCGGAGAAGACTTAATGTCTTGCTCACCATTTGAAGTTAACATTAGATTCAACAAGATAATCATGACTTCCTTTGAACATTCGAAATTAATCAAATAACTACGTATTACAAAAAGGTACCATTTCTCACATCCAATAGGATACAAGTTGTATTGAGATTCACATTTCCTTGGTAATCCTTATTTACTTTTTCCAGTTTACTCCTCCACTGGCTTGGAGTTAAAGGTTTTGCTCTCATTGACAAATCAAGCAAAGGAAGATGCGAAATTCCTCCTTCCAACTGCATCCAGAATAAAATTCACCTTCACTTGTATGGGCTGAATTAATTATTCTATCTAGGAGGAAAAGAAGCATGCAAATGGTTTATTACTTGAAAATATTTATAAAGTGAGGTACTATTGCCATTATAAAATGAAAAAGAAAATGGAACCAAAGGAATATGATTTGCCAAAAGTTTAAAGTAGCACATCTCTCTCTCTCTCTCTCTCTCTCTCTCTCTCTCTCCCTCCCTCCCTCCCTCCCTCTCTCTCTCTCTCTTTCTCCCTCCCTCCCTCTCCCCCTCTCCTCTCCCTCCCTCCCTCTCCTCTCTCCCTCTCTCTCACTCTCTCACACTCTGTGTGTGTGTGTGTTGCGTGTGCACCTCAGTATCATTTAGTCAGCCTACACTTGCAACTTTGTGCCATTTGAACTCTTCGGAAACCTCAAATTTCATTCTTTCTCAGTTCAGTAAAACTACATAATGTGTCCATCTCATGTAGAACATATGGTGTTTTCAGCGTGTTTTTTTATATGAAAAGTGAGCATAGACGTACGTAATGTGAACCTGACCTTACTAATAATTGGGGTTATTACCAATACTTGCAGAGAACAAGTTAAAATCGTTAACACTTTCTGAGGAGAGCAAATATGTAACGGTAGATGACACTGACATATTTATAGATAAAAACTTTCAACTGATAAGCGATAAATGCCTTATTAGCATACCTGCACAAGTGAAGGTTTGTACCGTAGCTTTAATCTTGGGAATGCATGCCCACTAAAAGAATGAGAAATTTGAACCAGTATATGAGAGAATCTTTCATCGTCTTTTAGCCATGAAACATATGAAACAGCATCTTTATACGGCCCACTGTACTGTACAAAATAATACACATCAGAAAGGACAGGAAAAAACACCAAGCACAATGATGTAGGAACTTTGCACTTGTATTTCCCAGGGTACTCATGCCTACTAAGTTAGGAATTAAGTTCACCGTATAGGGATCCAGCGTTTGGTATTTTTGTTTGAGAGGGTGAAGAATTAAGACACGACTCTGTTTTCAAGTTGTTCCGCAAATTCTCAGTACCATCAGACATCACATATTCTCAATACTATCACACATGATACTTCTAAAATTAACAGATCATTTTAAGGTTTTGCACAATGGCATGAGGCTTCAAAACTTTCGATCTGATGAATTGGTCTACGCATCATCAAATTCCCAAAATTCTTCATCCAATAAATTTATAAAAATGACCAATATATTTGGCCTGTTACGGGATGAATCTTGGAAGTAGAAAGTAACCAAACTCCTTTTCACAAGTGCATAAACAATTATTTGGATATACTGGTTGACTTGCAATCAAATATGTGAAGTTGGAAGCAGTGATAGAAGTTCTAACATATAACTCGTCCATGCAAAGATAAAAAGCATACCTGGGCATTGATTCCCTGCTCATTCAAATATATGCGACCATGTATATCACGACCCTAAAATTCAGGAAGAAATGTTAAAATAGTATGAAAATGATGACTAGAGACGCAGCACATTACCCTCTCAAATCATCTCAATGTCATAAAATATATAGCATACTACTTATGCCTCAAATAATGATCCTCTTCTTATTTTCTCCTTAATCAATATCAACCATGTTGCAAGTAAATATTCCACGTGGTCATCCACAATTCCATATTGTCAAATCTGTAAATAGTTTCATTTATCCTCAAGTATTATAAAGAGTCCTTTTCTTTAAATATAATCCAACAACTCTGCGGCTAAAAAGAAACTCATGGTCAAGCAAAACGTGTTGTGCATCGCACTGCAGAGAGCTTCTTGCCTAGTAGCAGACTATCTTATACGTTTTCATTTCTCGTACAGTTTCTAAAAGGAAGACTGTGTATTATATTTCTTGTTGAGTGGTGATATTCCCTAAAGTTCCTAATAAATTGTATATCAATACTTAAGTGACAAATGCAATCAATAAATAGCGAGCACCTGATAATTTTCAACACAATACCTATCTTTATTTAATTATCAAGGAACATGTTGAGACCCTAGCAGGCTAGAACTATGTAGTTGGCCCTAGATAGCACAATTTGAAATTGAGTTGCCCACAATGGCATTTTGATCCAAAGGTCTCATAGCGGTATCACCCTCTCACTCTCTTAGCGGTCTCACCCTCTCACACAAGTGACGAATCCTTGAACGTGTCACACTTATCACAATATTTTACTTGCATTTCAGCCACATCCACATGTTTTTTTTTCTAAATTTCTCTAATGGTAAAATTACCCAAGTTTTTCGAATGTGCAATCTATGGCACTTACCTTCTCATTTATTCGCCATCTTAGTTATTTTTCCCGGAACAAAATAAAATAAAATATTTTTATTTACTACACAAATAAAAGAAGGCTTAATTATAATCTTATCCTTAAAGTATAACAAATTGTACACATGAACCCTTAAAAAAAAGTTGTATACTTTAACCTCTTAACTATAAGTTTTGTACCCTTCAACCCTTTTGTTAAAATATTATCCAATATTACCCTCACAATTGAATATTTTGGAAAAAATGACCAAAATACCTCTTTTTAGATGTCCTTTTGCCCAAAATACCCATTCTGGAAAAAGGTGCCCAAAATACCCACTAGATACTCCACTGACACTGGAGTATCAGGATAATACGCCAATTTCAATGGAGTATCAGGATGATACTCCTTTGTCAGTAGAGTATCATGGCAGATACTCCTCTGTCAGTGGAGTATCAGTCCGGATACTCCTTTACCAGTGGAGTATCAGTATTGATACTCCTTTCCCAGTGGAGTATCACTTTTAATTTTTTTAATAAAATATTTTTAAAAAACAAAATTAAAATTTTAAAATTTTAGATGATACTCCACTGACAAAGGAGTATATGGGTGGATACTCCACTGACAAAGGAGTATATGGGTGGATACTCCACTGACAAAGGAGTATCAGATACTCCCATGTCACTGGAGTATCCACCGCCGGATACTCCACTGAAAATGGAGTATATGGTGGGTATTTTGGACAACTTAAAATTCTGGTGGGTATTTTGGGCGATTATTATTTAAAAATGGTTATTTTGGTTTTTCACCCAATATTTTGCCCCTTAACTACGAGTTTTGTATATTTTTGTCCCTTAACTATTTCTTTTGTACACTTTAATCCTTTAATAATTTTATCAAAATATAATAAAATTAGTTGATTGGATTTGAAGCTCTTTATATCTTAACAATAAAAAATATAAATATTTAATTAATATATAATAGTATGTAATATATAATTTAAGTAAAAATTAAGTAGATTGAAAGAATTTTGAAAGTATCAAAAAATTATAAATAAAGTTAATGAAGGTAGTACTTCAAATAAAAATTTATTACTAAATAGATCCTTATAATAACAATTAATTTATGGACATTTATTGCTTTTTAATATACAATTCATTTTTTAAAAAAAAATATTATTTTTTGATAAACAAAAAAGGACAAAATAATGATTCACCAACAATTGCCCTTGAAGTATACAATTATGAACATTATAACCCTCGGGAGTGATTTCGGTAAAAAATATAAAAAAATGCTTAAAGTGTACAAATCTCATAGTTGAAACGTTAAAATATACAATTTGTTTCTTCAAGAATTTATGTATAGTGTTATATTTTAAGGGTTAAGTTATAATTAAACCATAAAAGAATGATACAATGAAACTAAAAAAAGCACGACAAAAATAAATAAAAGAACCTGCAAGAAAGAGAGGTGCTTAGAAACTTCAAGTTGAGGGTCTTTTATAAACACAAAGCTGTAAAAATTAACCACCACAAACTCATCATCTTCATAGATTGTGTTTGTAGATACAATCTGCAAAGCCCCTTTATTTTTAAAACATGATAATATCTTGAAGTTGTCATTTTTTCTACATTTCCAAGAACATGAGGTATTTCTACTGAGTTGACTCGGAGCAAGAAAAAGAAAGGGCGTGTTTGTGGGATATTTAGGAAGTGTAGATAAAGTTGTGTAGTTGTATGGAGTGAGTGATAATGAGAGTGTTGATGAACTGGTTGCCATGTTCATCGCTCTTTTCTTTTACTCGTTATCTGCAACTCAATATATACTCCTCATTTTTACCTACATTACCCGATCCGACCCAAACATCGGGGAAATGAGTTAACCCGTCAGGCATCTGCTCCAACTCACTAATAATCGAGCCCCACTTAATTCATCAAGGCAATTTGTATAATATGTCCCCAAAGAATGAGGTAGTTTGTGAATATATTCCTTTTTATTTAACAATTATAAATATGTACTATAGTTAATTAATGGTCTACATAGAACTTAATCCTATATATATAATTGATTCATCAATATTAATATTTGTACTAAAATGTCCCTTATATAATATACTACAATTTAAAACATTGTTACTTTCACTTTAAATATATAAAATATGTTCCATCCAGAGAATACATGCCACAAAAAAACATGTCATATAACATGGTAGAGCCGGCAAAAGCATTGTCTGTAAATGGAAAATTCTACACATTAAAGACATGAAAACGAGGACCGAAACTGCTACAGAATATTAAGCAACAAAAATTAAATGATATTAATTCTAATACTTAATCACTGTTTTGGGTCTCATCTGCTGCCATGATTCATATGCTCATCATAATATTTCAAACAAGTTATCCTTCTTAACTTAGTTGATCCACTCCACCCTATTATTCATAAAGTTCTCCGTCAATTTATCCCATCCTTAAGTTCGGTTGGTGCTTCATTATTCTAAATTGTTACATTTTTCTTAATGTACAAAGAGGTACAAAATTCTTAAGTAATTTGTGTTGGATATTGTGAATATTTTCTAAAAAAATATATTTTTATAAATATATCAAATATTTTATTTTTTGAGATTGTGTAACGTATGAGTAAATGAAATCAAAATAATTATATTTTGAAATTTGATTGATTTGGTGTCCAGGTTCATTTTATAACTTGTGCATTAATTTGTTTAGCAAGCATGGTGGGAATTTTGAATTTGATTGATTTGGAGTCCAGGTTCATTTTGTAACTGATGCATTAATTTGTTTAGCAAGCATGGTGGGTGCCTTGTCTTGTGCCTTTTATTCAATATTATGGCTCATCTTTAGCCTATATAAGGAGTTTGAGTTTGTTGCATACAAGTTTGATACACCAAAAAAACAAATAAACAAATATTCACATCTTTTCTCTTTCATATGCTCATACAAATCTCTTACATACACTCTTTTTAGTATATATATTTGGTGAATTTACCATCTCTTGTACACTTACATGTTATATTATCCGTAGCCAGCATTACTATCTATATAAAGAGTCGGGTTTACTTAAACCGAAGACAACAATCTCGAGCAGTATATTTGTTTCTTTTGGGTGTGGATTAACCGATAATTTGTAGGTGCAAGTAATTATCGTTAACGAATATTTTTTGGGTTGTTTTATCCTGGGACAACAGGGCAAAAGTGATTGTCTAGCATTATTTTGGACATAGCCGTGAAATGTCTTAAAGAAAGTGCGATCCGTGACTCATCCCAGAAAAATCCGGGATATTCATACTATTTTTTTCAGATTTTAATAATCGTAAAATAATTTCTTTCGAAAATTTATTTTTTATTTTTTAAATATTTTTTACAACAATTTTAAGACGTTTTGGAATTTTGCGATTATTAAGAATCTGTTTGCCATGTTTATTGTAGATGTTTCTGGTAATGTAGCTTTTGATATTAATAAACCTTTCCGTTTTGAGGGTGTGCACTTTAAGCGTTGAAAACAAAAAATGTTATTTTTCCTTACCATGCGTAAAGTAGCTTTTGTTTTATCGACCCCAAAACCTGGTATGCCTGCCCCCCCCCCCCGCGCTAGTAGTGAATCTTCTGAAACTGTGACACCCGCTAATACTGAAATTGCTAAGGAGATAGATTTATGGGTAGAAAATGACTTTCTTTGTAAGAATTTTATTTTGAACGGCTTATCCGATAATTTGTACGATTACTATAATTCTGATAAGTCGACCAAAGAAATTTGGGAAACACTTCAAAAGAAGTATGATACTGAGGAGGTTGGCGCCAAGAAATATGCGGTGAGCCGCTATCTCAAGTTCCAAATGACCGATGATAATTCGGTGGAGGAACAATCACACGGGATGCAAAAGATCGCACACGAGTTCATCATGGAGGGGATGCCACTAGATGAGCAATTTCAAGTAGCTGTGATAATAGACAAGTTGCCACCAAGCTGGAAGGACTTCAAGAATTAACTAAGACATAAGACTAAGGAGTTCTCCTTAGAGAGTCTTATCACTCGCCTCAGGATTGAAGAGGAAGCTCGAAAGCAAGATAAGAAGGAAGATGTGTTGGTTGTGTCCAACAACAAGCAAAGGAAGAACTCTGATGCGGGTCTGAAGCCTAAGACGAAGAATTTCAAGAAGGTCAACCGCAACCCGCAAGGAAACTCCCAACCTCAGAAGAATTAGACAACACAACAACCACCCAAGAATTCCGCTGGAGTGTTCCACTTTTCAACTGTGGGAAGTCAGGACATATGGAGAAGAAGTGCAGACTCAAGCGCCAAGCTCCCCCGCAAGTTAACAACATTGAGGAAGCCTGTGTAGCGATGATCACAGGAGGTTAATCTTGTTGGTGGAGCTGATGGGTGGTGGGCAGACACTGGTGCCACCCGCCATGTCTGCTATGACCGTACAATGTTCAAGACATATACAGATGATGAGGACAAGAAGGTGCTTCTAGGAGACTCCCACACCACCAATGTTACTGGAATTGGAAATGTGGAGCTCAAGTTTACCTCTGGAAAGACCCTATTGCTGAAGGACGTCTTGCACACTCCAGAGATGCGGAAGAATTTGGTGTCTGGGTCTTTACTTAATAAGGGAGGGTTTATCCAGACTATAGGTTCTGATTTGTACACCATTACTAAAAATGGTACTTTTGTGGGTAAAGGGTATGTCGTAGATGGAATGTTTAAGTTGAATGTTGAAGTTAATAAAATTTTTATTTCCTCTTACATGTTGACTCATTTCACTACTTGGCATATTAGACTCTATTATATTAATAAACGAAGCATAATAAATATGATCAACCTAGGATTAATTCTCAATTTGTCTCTCTCTGATTTAGATAAATGTGAGTATTGTACTCAAGCGAAAATCACAAAGACTCCCCATAAGTCAGCGTTGATTAAAGAAACAGAATCATTAGATCTAATTCATTCTGATATATGGGAATTAGATGGAGTTTTAACTTGAAATGGTGAGAGGTACTTTATCACATTTATCGATGATTGTTTTGATTATACTTTTATTTATCTTATGAAAAACAAAAGTGACGCATTTGACATGTTTAAGTTATTTGCGAATAGAGTTGAAAATAAGTACAATAGGAAAATCAAGAGACTTCGTAGTGACAGAGGAGCAGAGTACGAATCAAACCTATTTACCAAATATTATGACTCTCATGGAATTATACATGAGAGAACTGCTCCTTATTCACCATAAATGAATGGAAAAGCCGAAAGAAAAAATAGAACTCTAACAGAGTTGGTAGTTTCCATTATGCTTGGTTCTGGTGCTGTATCTCATTGGTGGGGAGAAATCATATTAACAAGTATATCATGTACTTAATAGAGTACCCAAATCCAGAAGTATGATAACTCCCTATGAGATACTTAAGCGTAGAAAACCCGATATTTCCTATTTGAGGACTTGGGGTTGCTTAGCTTATGTTCAGATCCCTGATCCTAAAAGGCTTAAACTTGCGAGTAGAGCCTATGAGTGTGTATTTGTGGGATATGGCCTCGATAGCATAACCTAAAGATTTTTTGATTTAAATGCACGAGTTATAGTGGAATCAGTTGATGCTGATTTCTATGAAAATAAATTTCCATTTAAATTGAGGAATATTGGGGGTGCTTCGATGAGTATTACTCCTATTTTAAAGGAGAAAGAACACATTGAGGATTCAGATATCGAACCGAGGAGGAGTAAGAGAGCTAGAGTCATCAAAGATTTTGGCCCTGACTTCTATGCTTATAATCTAGAGGAAGATCCTACAAGTTTTAAAGAAGTCGTGACTTCTTTAGATGCTGACCTTTGGCAAGAAGCCATTAATGATGAGATGGATTCTTTGGAATCCAATAAAACTTGGCATCTGGTTGATTTACCTCTTGGTTGTAAGTCGATAGGATGTAAATGGATCTTTAAGAAGAAGTTAAGACATGATGGTACTGTTGAAAGGTACAAGGCTCGTTTAGTAGCCAAAGGCTTTTGACAGAGAGAAAATGCGGATTTCTTTGACACATTTTCACCAGTCTCTAGGTTGACGTCCATCAGAGTCTTAATTTCTATAGCTGCCATCCATAATCTAGTGATTCACCAAATGGATGTTAAGACTGCATTCTTAAACGGTGAACTAGACGAGGAAATTTACATGAATCAACCCGAAGGTTTCGTGATCCATGGGTAGGAAAGGAAGGTGTACAAGTTAGATAAGACTATATATGTGTTATTCCCAGTGGACTAACAATGAGATTTACAGAAGGGGGGTTGAATGTAAATCTCAAAACTTTTTCAAGTTTTGAGCAGTTTCTAAGGCTAAGTATTTGAGTGATCAAATGTGTGTGAATTGCTTGAAGCTGATGCAGACAGATATATATTCAAACACAAATATAATGAGCACAAAGAACTTAAAAACTTTTTTGGTGGATTTGTTGTTCCACCAGAGATGTGTTATTTCAGAAAATCTGTGATTCAAAGAATTAAATCACAGCTGCTTCCTAGTACAAACTAGATGATTTTCTCTTTTGATATTTCTAAACAGCTCAAGGAAAATTCATATCTAATTACTAGCTGCTACTTGGTTTATATATCACCAAGTTTACAAGTGAAGACAAACTGTAAAATATAATTGAAAAGATTCTTCACATGTTTCTTCTTCATTTCTCTATCCAATGTAATCTAGGATAATCTGTAAATCTTTGAATACTTCCTTGTTTGCATCAGAATGGAAATGCTGCATTTTCTTGATTCCTCCTAGAGGCTTCCACATTCCAGTATGTCTCTGTCAATCCATGTGCCTCTGTCAGCTTGTGAATTGTCACTATCAACTGCTAATGAACTAAGCATCCGTTGAAGCTTTCATCCGTTGATGCCTTATCCGTTGAGGCTTTATCCGTTGAAGCTTTATCCGTTGATGCATTATCAGTTGAAGTCTTTATCCGTTGAAGCACTTATCCGTTGATGGATATTATCCGTTGAAGCATTAGTGACATCCGTTGAAGCTTTGTTTCTTATCCGTTGAAGGTCTTCAATATCCGTTGACACTTCTTCACTTATACAAAATTACAAGGCATGAAATATTTACAATTAGCCCTCCTATTTGTACATCCATTAGTAGTCAACATGACTGATTATTTCCTAACAACATCTAAGAATTACAGCTTGAAACCAGAAAGTGAAATGTGCTACAATACTAAACTTATTGCTAAGTAAAGCTACTCCTTCAACGGATAGCCAAGATGGTCTTATCCGTTGAGGCTACAAATACTAGATTTCTACTTAAGTGTTTTGCTTAACTTATCATCAAACTAATACACATATTCCTAACAATCTCCCCCTATTTATGTCTACTAGAACTGTAGGCATAAATTTAGGTTTAGCTTGATAATAACAAAACACTTAACAAATATATAAACTGTAACAAAGCAGAAATTCAAAAGTGCTACAAAAATGTATATGCTGAGATGGAATTGAAGAATTACATTGTTTCCAAGGGTGCTCCTTTAGCCTGAGCAAATTACTTTCTTTTCCTTTGATCCCTGGTTTTCTTTCCTAGCCTCCTGTCATTCTCCTCTATTTGAAGTTGAAGTTGTCTGTAGAATTCAGCTTCATCTTCTTCATTGATATCTAACTTAGATTGCATATCCTTGAGAGTTTCATTACTGGCAATCTTTAGCTGATCTTCAATTCTGAAAAATCTTCTGACTCCTTTGTTGTCTCTGAACTCCATCAACCAATGAGGTGATTTGTGAATTGTAATTCCTCTTTCTTGAATGAGTAAAGTTCTAGGCAAAGCATTGGGCTCCCTCCAAGTTTTCCTTATATTGGCAATCTTGTTGAGAATCTCAGTCTTGGCAGTCCTGGTAAAGCCAGAATCCTTTTGTATAGTTGAGTAGACTCTAATCAAGGTAGAGTAGCCTTCATTCAGAATTCTGTGAAGAGGCCATGTTCTTTCCCCAGCTCCTTTGTATTTGAACACTAGTCTTCTGGTAGCTGTCTGTAGGCAGCTATTCCCCTTACATCCTCCAGCTCATCCAGATAGAGTTCAATGTCTGAAAATTCTTTTATATCACAGATGTGAACATAATCATCTTTAGAGGTTTGAGGTTTAGGCTTAGGCTTCTGTGTGAATTTGATTGAGGCTTTAGAGGGTGTTGATTTGATTCTTCTTTTCTGCTTCTTTGATGGTGGAGAAGAGGTTAGGAAGGTGGGCAATTTGATGGTGTCCCAATCAATTGGTTCCTCCTTGGGAATGATTATTTCACCATGAATGTTCATGAAGGGGTCAGGTACAATTGGTTCAGGAATAGAGGGTAGTGGTTTGGATATTGATTGGGTTTCTTCAGTCTTATCTACCTTCTTTCTCTTCGCATTGACCTTCTTTCTTTTCCCTTTCTGCCATTCTTCCTTACTTCTTTCCTCCATCTCAGTACCAACCATGTCCCCCATAGCTTCATCTTCACCTTTGTCTTCAATTTCTTTCTGTTCTTCAGCCTGACTTGACTTTAGCTGTTTTTCAAGCTTTGCTTGTGCTCTTTTGTCAGCCTTTAGCTGTTTGGCTTCTTCCTTCAACCTTTTGGTTTCTTCCCTCTTGGCTATAGAGAATTTGGGATGTCCTTGCATCACACATATGCTCTTTCCCTCTCTGAAGATAATAGCCGTGTTTCTCCTTACAACCTCATCCATGGTCTCTTTGAGATATGCAATACTTCTACCTAAAAGCTTGTCCTCATCAGCTTTTAGAAGAGGAAAATCCACCTATTTTAGAGGATTCTTTGTAGAGTCCTTATTGGATCTGTTGTTGGGCTTGAGAACCATAGGTTGTAGATCTTTGGAAGAAGTTTCTCCATCCTTATGCCTCCCTACTGGCTTGAGTTCCATAATAATTGATTCCACTTTTGTGCTATGCTTCACAGATTGTGATTGAGAAGTTGTAGAACCAAATATTAGTTGCATCTTTTCATCAATCTTCTTCCTTTGCTCTTTGACTTGCAATTCAGCTGCTGCTATCTGGATTAGATCAATTCCATCTAGCTTTCCTTTGACTTGAATAGTTGGAGAAGTTGTGATGACAGGAACTAGCACTTGAGAAATCTGAACTGTTGTAGATGGCTCTCCTTCCCCTTCCCTGTTATTCTCCCCCTTTTGTTATCATCAAGGGTAGGGGTCAAGCCTTGTGCTTGTGCCAGCTGCATGAGGAGATTTGTTTGAGTTTGTTGATTCTGAAGAATGGTGACCATAGAGTCTTCAATGATTTGAACCCTATCTTCCAATCTGGCCAGCCTCTTGTCAGCATCAGATGCTTTCCTCAGTCTCCCCAACAAATCTTGCATAGTACCATAGGGTATAAGTGAATCCAATTTCTCAGCATTATAGGATTTCAGATCAGCAATGTCCAGCTTGAGCTCATCCACACTTAGATTTTGCTGGTAATGCTGCAACTGCAAGAGATGCAGAGATTCCAGATGAGCTTGAAGAATTGCCTTGGTACCAGCATCCTGAGTCTCCTGAAGGGCCTGCTGAATTGTCATGACTTGTCTGACCAAAGTGACACCAAACTCTCCTGGTGTTGATGGTTTTGCCCATGCCCATGCAGGAAGATCAGGAACAGAACTTGGGCCTGCTACTCCCCCTAAGTTCATGCTCTCATTCAAAGAATTAGAGTCATCATCATTAGAATTTACTCCAAATTCTTCAGATGGCTCACCAGCTTGAGAAGGCAGCCTGTTGACAGCAGCTTTGTCTCTGAGAAGAGATTCTGAAGTGTGTACAATGTGTAGTGTCTGTTCTGCCTCCACATTGCCCTGTGCAGCCAATAATTGATAGGCTGAAACAGGGTGAGTAAAAGTGTCAGCATCCAAGGAAATGTTATCAATGACAGCTTTGTAATGTTGCTGAAATTGTCTTCCCTTGTCTGCATCATCCACTTTCATTAACTCACTAGCAATGGCTGGTTCCATCCTTATAGCCTCTGTACCTGCCTTTCTCTCAATTTCTCTCTGTTCTTGCATCAGGGGCTCCCCCTGGCTCACACACACCCTCACACCCTCACCCTCACCTTCTAAGGTGGCACTCCTCTCACTCACTTTTGCCATGCTGGAAGAAATAGCATGCATATGGTGACTCTCAACCTCTCCTTTTGCCTGGGAGCAACCCAGACTCTCACTCAAAAGATCACTCCCTTCCCTCAAACCTAAAAGTGATTGCACAGTTGCCATATCCTCAACAGTTGGAATTGTTTCTGTTAAGTGTGTAGAGACCATCAACGGATAGGGAATATCCGTTGAAGTGGAAACTGATGGCATCAACGGATAACTGCTGTTAAGCTTATCCGTTGAAGAACAACCACTTGTCAAGGGATGAGAGATATCCGTTGAAGAAGGAAAAGATGTAGATATAGAAAGTGACATAATTGTTGAATCTGTGTGGATTGATTTTAAGTGAGGTGACACAGATTCTGCAACTACATCTGAAATAATGGGTTGATGATCCAACAAATCATCTAAAAGATGATGATCACCAGGTTTTGAGTGGGGCTCCTCCCTGAGTTTTAATGAGGGAGAATCAGGAATTGATGTGAATATCATATCCACATCCAGAGAGGGTGTTGGAGAGTTTGATGAACGGTGTGTTTCTATATTGAGAGAATGGGGCTGTGATTCCACATTTGTTGGAATCACATCAAGCTGAATTTGAGAAGGCACAGATACTGGTGGATGTATCTGTGTTGTATGTGTCCCTTGTGTGGAGACTAGGGTTTTGGCCTTCTTCTTCCTTGAAAAGGCTTTAAATGGTGAATGTGTGGCTTCAGTGTCCCTCCCTCTTTTGTTCTGTGTCCCTGGTTGGGGACTATTTTCAATAGTTACATCCTTTTGGGAGGATGCAACTAGGGATGTGCTGGACTCCTTTTGAACCACCACAGTCTTTTGAGAGACTGTGGCTTGGCTGGTTTGGGTACCACTCACCTCTCCCACCTTATCCTGGGGGGCTTTTTGATGTTCACCCCTCCCCTCACCACTCACACCCTGTTCACTCCCTTCAGGGTTTATGGTAGTTGTTACAACTGTTGTCTTTTGAGAAATAACAGAGGTAGGTTTCTTTGACTTGACTTTGGAAACTTTAGATTTGGTGGCTTTGTTAGGAGCCTGTTTGGACAAAGACACAGGTTCCATAGCCACACTAGAAGGCAAAGAAACATTGGGGTTGGAAATAGTAGGAGTTATAGAAATATTTACCTCACTTACCTGTGGTGCATTCATGATTGGCAAGTATACCAATGGCACCTGGCTATTGAGGTTCATTCTCAAAAGGTCTGCAAGGACCCTTTTCTCTTGTGCCCAGCATTTGAGTTTATTATTCTCATTGGATATAACCAAACCTTCAGCAACATGGTTAGCCAATAACATAAAGAATCTAGCATAGTAGATGTTATGTGGTCTATTAGCTTTGTTACCTAATCTGGAACCTAATTCTAGCATAACACAGTTGCTAAAATTAAAGTACCTATCAGAAACTAGCATATAGAGCATATTAACAAGAGATGAAGTGATAGCATCAAAATTGCTAATCTTCCTAGAGAAAACCTTAATAAAGGCATCTCCAAGAAAACTCCATTCTTTCCTAAGGCCTTTCCTTCTAATACTACCTAAACTAGCAGAATCAAAAGCATAGCCTATGGAATCTAGCATAGCAGAGATATCTTTATCAGTGTATGGTGTCATGGCATTATTCTCAGGCAACTTAAAGCAAGATTGTATATCATCACAATTAATGCAATAGTCCTTACCTTTGAGAGAGAAGGCAATAGTCATATCTGTGGAGTTGAACTCTGCAGTTGTCCAAATCTCCTCAATCACCTCACAGTAGATGGTTGGGGCTTCCAGCATTGCATAGCTTAGTTTGCAGTTTTTGATGAAGTCCATCATCTTGTGATAATCAGAATGGGCTTCATTCTTTTCAACCAAGGCTATGAAATTATTCTTTTCATAAACAAATCCTGTTTGAGACATAATTTTGACTACTGGTGCCATTGTTGTGAGTAGAGGTTGCAGAGAAAAACTTGAGAATTGAGAGAGAAAAAGAGAATAAGAATTGCAAGAAAGCGTAAAGTGAGAATAAGAGTTCAATTGGGCTTTTATACTTTCTTGAATTAAAACGTAAATAAAATGATTGAATGATAATTTTAAGTAAGTTACAGTCGTTCAAGAATAAATAAAACTGTAGAAATTCTGAAAACTACCTTAAATACAATTACATACAACACTGTATATCTGTATCAACGGTTGAGTAAAAGAATCAACGGCTGAGACTCACTTATAGTAACTGACGTGACACTTCAACGGATAAGGGAAATAGTTATCCGTTGATGAACAACACCATTTTATCCGTTGAAGGATAAAATTACCAGAAATATATTTGTCTTTCAACGGATAATGAACATCCGTTGATGGAACAATTTTGGCTTTCAACGGATAGAGAATATCCGTTGATAGGATAAGTCTTAATTAAAGCCAACTTTGTTCTTGCAGCAAATTCATTTCAGGCTCCAAGGTAGATTATATAGATGACATAAATTATGAATAATTAAGCATACCTAACTCACTTACTAATCTTGTGAATGTTGATTCATCAAGTGGCTTGGTAAATATATCTGCAATCTGCTTTTCACTTGGAACAAAATGAAGTTCCACTGTACCTTTCATCACATGTTCCCTAATGAAGTGGTACTTGATATCAATGTGCTTGGTTCTTGAGTGCTGCACTGGATTTTCAGTAATGGCAATGGCACTTGTGTTGTCACAGAATATTGGAATTTTGTCAACAGTCAGACCATAGTCAAATAGTTGATTCCTCATCCATAGTATCTGTGCACAGCAACTACCAGCAGCAATGTACTCAGCTTCAGCTGTTGATGTGGAAACAGAATTCTGCTTCTTGCTGAACCATGATACAGGCTTGTTCCTTAGAAATTGACAGGTGCCTGTTGTGCTTTTCCTGTCTATTTTACAACCTGCATAATCTGCATCTGAGTAGCCAATTAGATCAAAACCAGACTCTCTAGGGTACCAAATTCCTAGATTTGGAGTCCCCTTGAGATATCTGAAAATTCTTTTAATAGCCACTAAGTGAGATTCTTTAGGGTCAGCTTGAAATCTAGCACAGAGACATGTAGAAAACATTATATCAGGTCTACTAGAAATTAAATATAAAAGTGAGCCAACCATGCCTCTATAACTTGTAATATTCACAGACTTTTCAGCCTTGTTTAATTCAAGCTTAGTGGCAGTGGCCATGGGAGTTTTTGCAGGTGAACAATCCATTAAGTCAAACTTCTTTAAAAGATCATAAATATATTTAGTTTGACTAATGAAATTTCCACCACTAACTTGTTTAACTTGTAAACCAAGAAAGTAAGTTAGCTCTCCCATCATGCTCATTTCATATTTACTTTGCATTAATTTAGCAAACTTTTTACAAAGCTTATCATCTGTAGATCCAAATATAATATCATCTACATAAATTTGTACAAGTATCTTAGAGCCATTAACATTTCTAAAGAAGAGAATTTTGTCAACAGTACCTCTTGTGAAGTGATTATCTAGAAGGAACTTTGACAAAGTCTCATACCAGGCTCTAGGTGCTTGCTTTAGTCCATAGAGTGCTTTCAACAGATAATACACATGGTCTGGAAAATTTGGATCTTCAAAACCTGGAGGTTGGCTTACATAAACTTCTTCCTCCAATTCCCCATTTAGAAATGCACTCTTGACATCCATCTGATAGACTTTAAAATTGGCATTAGCTGCATAGGCTAGAAAGATTCTGATGGCTTCAAGTCTGGCAACTGGAGTAAATGTTTCATCAAAATCTATTCCCTCTTGTTGAGAATAGCCTTTAGCAACCAATCTGGCTTTATTCCTTATGACAATGCCATTTTCATCCATCTTATTTCTGAATACCCATTTTGTGTCAATAGAACTCTTGTTCTTTGGCTTGGGTACCAGCTTTCATACTTTGTTCCTCTCAAATTGGTTTAGCTCCTCTTGCATTGCTAAAATCCAATCTGGATCCAATAGAGCTTCTTCCACTCGCTTAGGTTCCTCCTGTGATAGAAAGCTACTATATAGACATTCATCTTGAGTAGCCCTTCTAGTTTGTACTTTTGATGTAGCATCACCAATGATCAGTTCAAAAGGGTGATTCTTGGTCCATTTCCTTTGAGGTGGTAGATTAGCCCTAGATGAGGTTGCCTCAGTATTGTCATGATGTGAGATAGAATGTTGATTTGTTGAAACTCCCCCTGAGTTGCTGATCCTTTGAAAGGAATTGGGAGCTCTATCAACTGATGAAGTGAATTGATTATCCGTTGACAGACTGTGATCAACGGATGCTTCATTATGAACTTCAACGGATGATGCACTTTGTCTTTCAACGGATGCTGCATTGCTTCTTTCAACGGAAGCTGAATTATGACTTTCAACGGATGCAGCATTCTGTGCATTATCCAAAGGCAGATTCTGAATTCTTCTTGAGATGCCTTCTTTATCATTCTCATCTTCACTATCATCACAGTATATCTCAATGTTGTCAAATTTGAGTCCTTCATGATGTCCCTCATCTGTTAGTCCATCAATCTTTTTATCATCAAACACAACATGTACAGATTCCATGACAATGTTGGTTCTTAGATTGTAGACCCTATATGATTTTCCAGCAGAATAACCAACAAATATTCCTTCATCAGCCTTTGCATCAAACTTCCCTTTGTGATCAGATTGATTCCTTAAGATGTAGCATTTGCAACCAAAGACATGTAGAAAGTTTAAAGTTGGTTTTCTTCTCTTGAATAATTGATAGGGAGTCATGCATTTTGCTTGATGGATTAGAGAAATATTCTGAGTGTAACATGCACAGTTAACAGCCTCAGCCCAAAAATAAGTTGGGAGTTTTGACTCTTCAATCATTATCCTTGCAGCTTCAATTAGTGATCTGTTCTTCCTTTCCACCACACCATTTTGTTGTGGAGTTCTTGGAGCTGAGAACTCATGCATGATCCCACTTTCTTCACAGAACAACTTCATGGTTGAATTCTTGAACTCAGTTCCATTGTCACTCCTATTATTCCTTACTTTGAAATCAGGATGATTGTTGACTTGCTTGATATGATTGATGATGATTTCACTAGCTTCATCCTTTGATCCAACAAAATAAACCCATGAAAACTTTGAGAAATCATCTACAATCACTAGGCAGTATCTTTTCCTTGAAATTGACAATACATTGACTGGTCCAAAAAGATCCATGTGTAGAAGTTGTAGTGGTTCATCAATTGCAGATTCAAGCTTCTGACTGAATGATACTTTCTTTTGCTTTCCTTTCTGACAAGCATCACACAGTCCATCCCTTGTGAATTCCACTAGAGGCATTCCTCTAACTAAGTCCTTTTTGACTAGATCATTCATTGTCTTGAAATTCAAATGGGACAGCTTCTTGTGCCATAGCCAACTTTTAACTGTACTTGCTTTGCTGAGAAGACAAGTAATGGATTCTGCATCTGTAGAGTTGAAATCAGCTAAGTACACATTCCCTTTTCTAACTCCAGTTAGAACCACTTTATTATCCTTTTTACTTGTGACAATACAGGCTTCAGAATTGAAGGAAACAGTATTCCCTCTGTCACATAGTTGACTGATGCTCAATAAATTATGTTTGAGACCATCAACCAATGCAACTTCATCAATGATGACATTTTCTTTTGAAATCAAGCCATATCCCATAGTGAATCCTTTGCTGTCATCTCCAAAGGTTATGCTAGGGCCAGCTCTCTCCTTAAACTCTGTGAGCAGGGTGAAATCTCCTTGATCCTAGTGTTTTCTTTTGCTAGTGATTTAAGGGAAATACGCAAATGATATAATTCATTGGTCATATCATTTATGGCTTCATTGCATTCATGTTTAGAAAGCTGAGAGAGATCAGTAGTAATTACCTGGTTGCTTGATGAACTAGTTTCATTTTCATCAGAATTAGCCATCAGGGCTAGGTTGACATATTCCACGTCATCATCTTCATTTACCCCATCTGCTGCCCAATCATCTTGAGTGAGAAAAGCTCTTTCCTTTTGTTTGAGCAAATCAAAATACTTCTTTTTGTAATCAACTTGCTCAAATTTCTTTTTCTCAGAATTTGGCTTCCTACACTCACTTGCAAAGTGTCCACTAATGCCACAGTTATAACATTTGAACTTTGATTTGTCCACCATGTTTTTGTTTGGCTTAGTGAACTTTGTGTTTTTCCTGAACTTCATTTTTGCAAACCTCCTGGACAGAAAGGCCAAATGTTCTTCAATATCATCAGATTCATCCTGACTGGAATTGTCTTCATCCTCAGCAACTTGCTCTTTACCCTTGCTTGATTCTGATTTGCTTGTGCCAATTTTGAGACTTGGCATTGTCTTCTCCTCATTCTTGGCTTCCATCTTCTCACTGTCAGCTACAAGAGCAACTGTTCCTCCTTTTCTCTTTCCCTTTTCCAATAGCTCATCCTGCTCCATTTCAAGTTCATAAGTCTTCAGAATTCCATATAGTCTTTCAAGTGTGAAGTTCTTATAATCTTGAGAATTTCTCAAAGAGACCGTCATGGGCTTCTATTCCTTTGGCAGAGACCTAAGAAATTTTAAGTTGGAATCCTTGACTTGGTACACTCTACCATACAGCTTCAATCCATTCAACAGTTTCTGAAACCTGTTGAAGGTATCATTTAATGATTCACCTTCTTCAAAGTGAAAATATTCATACTGTTGAATAAGAAGCTGCATCTTGTTCTCTCTGACCTGCTCAGTACCTTCACAGATGATTTGTACAGTATCCCAAACTTCCTTTGTAGTTTGGCTATTGATGACATTGTCAAACATATCTTGATCTAAGCCATTAAACAAAATGTTCATAGCTCTCTTATCCTTGCGGATTTCTTCCATGTCTTCAATAGTCCATTCTGCTTTTGGCTTGGGAATGGACTGTCCAACAGCAACTGTTGCAGTAGCAGCTGTGGCTACTTTATGAGGGATGTGAGGACAATTTTCAATACAGTTGATGTAGCTTTCATCTTGAGAAAGAAGATGTAAATGCATCTTCACTTTCCAGTGATGATAATTATCTTTTTCCAGGACTGGGATCTTTACACCAATATCCTTCCTACTCATGATGTTAGCAGGAGGATTCTTCTGTGCACTCATGATGTTAGCAGAATAGATCTTTAAACTCTTTGTATGTTAAGAGCTTGCTCTGATACCAATTGTTATTCCCAGTGGACTAACAATGAGATTTACAGAAGGGGGGTTGAATGTAAATCTCAAAACTTTTTCAAGTTTTGAGCAGTTTCTAAGGCTAAGTGTTTGAGTGATCAAATGTGTGTGAATTGCTTGAAGCTGATGCAGACAGATATATATTCAAACACAAATATAATGAGCACAAAGAACTTAAAAACTTTTCTGGTGGATTTGTTGTTCCACCAGAGATGTGTTATTTCAGAAAATCTGTGATTCAAAGAATTAAATCACAGCTGCTTCCTAGTACAAACTAGATGATTTTCTCTTTTGATATTTCTAAACAGCTCAAGGAAAATTCATATCTAATTACTAGCTGCTACTTGGTTTATATATCACCAAGTTTACAAGTGAAGACAAACTGTAAAATACAATTGAAAAGATTCTTCACATGTTTCTTCTTCATTTCTCTATCCAATGCAATCTAGGATAATCTGTAAATCTTTGAATACTTCCTTATTTGCATCAGAATGGAAATGCTGCATTTTCTTGATTCCTCCTAGAGGCTTCCACATTCCAGTATGTCTCTGTCAATCCATGTGCCTCTGTCAGCTTGTGAATTATCACTATCAACTGCTAATGAACTAAGCATCCGTTGAAGCTTTCATCCGTTGATGCCTTATCCGTTGAGGCTTTATCCGTTGAAGCTTTATCCGTTGATGCATTATCAGTTGAAGTCTTTATCCGTTGAAGCACTTATCCGTTGATGGATATTATCCGTTGAAGCATTAGTGACATCCGTTGAAGCTTTGTTTCTTATCCGTTGAAGGTCTTCAATATCCGTTGACACTTCTTCACTTATACAAAATTACAAGGCATGAAATATTTATAATTAGCCCTCCTATTTGTACATCCATTAGTAGTCAACATGACTGATTATTTCCTAACAACATCTAAGAATTACAGCTTGAAACCAGAGAGTAAAATGTGCTACAATACTAAACTTATTGCTAAGTAAAGCTACTCCTTCAACGGATAGCCAAGATGGTCTTATCCGTTGAGGCTACAAACACTAGATTTCTACTTAAGTGTTTTGCTTAACTTATCATCAAACTAATACACATATTCCTAACAATATGGTCCTAAGCAGTCACCTACTTTATGGCATGAAAAGTTTGACAAACTTATCATGTCTGATGACTTTAGAGTCAATGAAAGTGATAAATGCATTTATTACAAATTTGAAAATGACATTTGTACTATTATCTGCGTGTACGTAGATGACCTGCTGATATTTGGTTCAAATACTCATGCAATAAATAAAGTGAAATTATTGTTAAATGCCAACTTTAAAATGAAAGATCTTGGGGAAGCAAGTGTAATTCTTGGTGTCAAGATTACTAGGTCAGAAAAGGGACTTTCTTTAGATCAGTCTCGATACGTCGAAAAGATCTTAAAGAAATACAATTACTTTGACTGCAAACTTGCTAGTATGCCATATAATCCCAGTGTTAAGTTATTTAAAAATGAGGGATTTGGTGTAAGACAATAAGAATCTGCAAGTATCATCGGCAGTCTTAGATATGCTGCTGATGGTACTAGACCCGACATTGCCTATGTCGTGGGGTTGTTAGGCAGGTTTACCAGTAGACCTAGTATTGAGCATTGGCGTGCTATTGAGAGGGTCATGAGATATCTCAAGAAAACTATGCACCTTGGATTACACTATGGTAAGTTTCCCGCTGTCCTTGAAGGATACAGTGATGTTGACTGGAATACCTTGTCAGAAGGCTCCAAAGTAACAAGTAGCTATATTATTAATATAGCTGGGTTGGGATTTATGCATACACAAAAGCGTGGATTACAATTAAAACGCATTAAAAACCCATATAATCGTATATAATTCGTGAATAAATCGAGGGATCGATTACTAACCTTTAAAATCGATCCAAGAATGATGAGCGAAGATCCCTAGCAGCTGCTCCTCAAGTGTAAAGCACTCCACCGGTATCCACCAAGAGATCGAAGTAATGGAGGGAGGAAGAGATTGAGAGAATTAGGGTTGCCTCCTTTTTTTTCTTTTTGAAAATTAGGGTTTGTTTTTAGTTGAGGCAAATAGGGTTTATAATAGTATATTTATAGGCAAAAATTTCAGCTGAAAATTTTCCAATAAAATATTATTATTAATAACCCTTTAATTGATTATTCTCATTAACCAATTAATTAATAATTAAAATACCTTTTAATCATTAATCCTTTTTCTAAACACTTTAGAAAATAATTCTCTCACTTGATTTAATTTCCAAAAGTTAAATTTTTAATTAAGAATATTAAGAACTTTTTCTAATTAATTTATAATTAATTAAATCTCATTTAATCAATTATTAAATTTGCTAATTATTTATTTATTTCACAAATAAATAATTACCAGTCATTATTAATTAATTCCTCCACCATTAAATCATTCTCTTTTATGGTGTGGCCCTGTAGGTTCAATATTAAGCCGGTAGTAGAAATAAATAATAATAAAACTATTTTATCATTATTTATATAAATTCTCTAATTCATTAAATATGATTAATTAATAAATTAATCATATTTATTCTACATCGTGAGGGATACTTCTCAGCATATCGCGACTATCCGGATAATACGAATTCACTGCTTAGAATACCAAGAACCTATTCAGTGAATAGTTACTGTACAATCAATTCCTTCTACCCTGTAATGTCCCGATTAAATACAAGGCATGGAACTCGTGTCAAGCCTATCTTATTTAATCATATGCTTTCCCATTCAATATGCTTAGTTTTAATTAATGTGAATTAGAAACTCCTTTCTAATTCCATTCACTCTGGCCAGAGATTCCTGAACTAGCATAAGTGGATCAGCATAGAACATTCTCTTCCTTCACTAGAAGGGGTAGATCCTTTATTGATCATACACTATCTTCGTGTACAAATTCCTACACCCAGTAGAGCCCTTATTATTGTCCCTGGAGACTAAGAACTAAACCAAAGTATAGTTCGGTGTACACAAGATGACTATGATGACCTCAAGTCTAAGGATACTTGTACAACTATCACTATCTGAACAAATGCTGACACGCGAGTGAACTCCATCAGTTGTTCAGCTGTGCGAGTCATGTTCAGTGAACTTATTCTATAATAAGCACCTACATACTAGCTATAGTGTCACCACACAAATGTCTATGAGAACAGACATCCTTCATAATGAAGCAAATATAGTATGTAACGATCTTTGCGAATTACTAATTACCAGTTAGTAATCCTACGACCAGGAACTATTTAAGTTCAGAGTTATCATCTTTTAGGTCTCATTATTATGATCTCATCATAATCCATAAAAAGTTTACTCTAAACTATGGTATATGTTATTTAAACACTTAAATAGATAAAGCCCGCAATAAAAACAAAATAAGTCTTTTATTAATATAATTGAAATCAAAACAGATTACATAAAAGTTATTCCTAAATCATCATACATGATTGGACTTAGGACACATCTCTTTCAATCTCCTACTTGTACTAAAGCCAATCACTCTGGTATCTAATACCCATCTTATCTTTATGACGATCAAAGTGACTTTGAGAAAGTGGCTTTGTTAAAGGGTCTGCTATGTTGTTATGTGTGTCAACTCTCTTGACGTTGACATCTCCTCTTTCAACAATCTCCCTAATCAGATGAAAGCGCCGCAGGACATGCTTGGAATTCTTATGAGATCTTGGTTTCTTAGCTTGTGCTATTGCCGCATTGTTGTCACAATACAACACTATTGGCTATTCTATGCTAGTAACAACTCCCAACTCAGAAACAAATTTCTTTATCCAAACAACTTCTTTTGCAGCTTCACTTGCAACTATAAACTCTGCTTCCGCTGTGGAGTCAGCCGTCGTTGACTATTTGGAACTCTTACAACTAACTTCCCCACTGTTTGCATAATCTTATAGATAATTTTATTTTGAACATTTTGGTATATTATACTCTTGATTTGGAGTTCAATAACACGTTTAAATTAAGGTTTGATTTTCGGATTAGAAAATTAGGGTTTTAAGGTTTTGAATGTTCATGATTAATTTTTGGGAACTTCTTACTCGGTTAACCTGGGTTGTTTTTGATTACGTAAATGTGTTGTGTGTGATTAGAGCTTCATTTTCCTGTATAAATCTCGAAGAGTTGTTAAGGATTGAGCAGATTCGAGCTTCGCCGGATTTGGAGCTCAACCCCGCCGGTTTTAATGGATTTTAACCGGAATCCGAGCTACGTTGTTTGTTTGTTGAAATTGTTGCGTTATCTGGGCTACTGGAAGGATTTGGAATAAAAAGCCCACTGGAAACAAATTGAACGGTCACGTTTTGATCAAAACCGGAGCTTGGCCGGAGTTGGTTGGTCGCCGGAATCTGGGGAGAACTTCGGTGTGTTCTTGAGTTCTTCCCCAACCCGGAAACCCGACTTCTGACCCGGTTACCGACCCGGTTTCAATCCTGTTTTTCCCTAATTCCCAATCTAATTTCTGTTTCTGATTTCTTTTATTTAAAAATTGTTTTAAAATTTTATTTTTATTTCTAAAAGTTCATTTTAAATTCTAAAAATCTATATTTAATTCTGAAAAATTATTTTTAATTCTAAAATAAATCTTAATTATTTAATTAATTAATTTTAGTTGGTAATTAATTATTTAATTAGTCAATTAATTTAAATATTAATTGATTAATTAATTTAATTAGTTATTAATTAATTTTAATTGATTTAATAATTAGATTTAATTATTTAAAATTAATTTAAAAATCTCAAAAAATAGTTTTGAGATTTAAAATATTATTTTAAGTTATTTTTAAGGCTCGATAATTATTATAAAATTATCTTAATGACAGATTCAGGTATTCGAACCCTATTATTTAATTATATAATTATTCGAATCCAATTTTAATTCCGAAAAATGTTTGAAAATTCGTAATAAATACCTGGAACATCATTTTAATCCTGAATCCTCTTTGATTAATTATTTTAATTAAATATCTTACGTGTTACGTGTTATATATGGTCTGATTGATGCGTAATATGATTGTACGTGCATTATTTAACTGATTATGCTGTAAATTTTAATCCGTACGTCGGATTTGGGTAAAACGAAAGGTAGTTAGAAGCTTGCAACGAATAAAACGAAATTTGAGTAAGTATTGATAAGTACATGTGATGTTTAACAGAGGAAGCGAGATTTAGAAAGGGAAAGCAGGTAGTTAGTGAGTGGGAATCAATTGATAAGTGCTAGTAAAGTGAAATCGAATCGATAAGGCAAGTGTTTCTTTTCCTCTTGATTATTGCAAGTATTTTGGAACGTTCTTCATTGTGTTGCAATTACTCTAAATGGTTATTATTCTATATTACAAGTACTTTGAAGTACTTAAACCTAAACCCTGAATCTTATTGATCTTGAGCCATAAGTGTGACGCCCCCAAATCCGGGGTCATGATTGGGTGTCACTACACAACTTTAAATAATAAAAAACCTGTATATTAAAATAAATATACAGATAACCCCTCATTATTTAGGATCGCTTACAGGTTATAGTATGATACAAGAATCTAACCTTCTAAAATTTATATTCTCTAAATACAATTCCATTACCTTATTACTACTTTCCTTGTATTAATCACTCTGACACCTCCAAATTTCTTCGGCTAGAATCTCACCACTTTTGCTGTCTATTAAAAGCTATTCACTTTTGTCCTCATTTGATACTGAAAGAAATAAGAGTTCACAAAGTAAGAGTGAGCCAAAAATGCCCAGCAAGTTTTATAAATGGTTTCCAGGTATCAGATCAGAAAACTCCTGAAAATGATTGTTGAATGATTTTAAAAACGTCTTTACATATTTAAATAGTTGAGCGAACAAAACATCGGCCCTCATTCGCCTTTAATCATAAATCACATTTTTCCGTAAAGGACAGTAATCGTTTCAATATTTCATCCTTTTGAATTAAATCTTTGTGTGAGTTTGTAATTATGAACTACTCGGAAAGGAATGTCGTTAATGGTGATCAACAATAATTTAGACTGGACACTAGAAACCAATATATGCACTATAACCTATTGATCAGTCAGGATACAGTGCGGATCTAAACCCAACTGCATAGACCCAACCAACATATGGGGTACCCAGGCAACTATGGCCTAAGGGTCCGGTCCATCCCTGACCCATAGGATCCAGCTTATCACTGGTCCTAATAGTAACCGTCCAGCCCGTAGAGTATTTTGATATCAAATCATTTTGATTTCAAAACATCCCAAATTAGGGTTTGCAAATAACCCGAACGAATGGGTATTTGCTCAAGAGAGCAATCGGATTATAGGAACGATAATGAAAAGAACTGGCATAATAAGAGTAATTGCAGCGAAATATAAAATAGTTAACTATTCTGAACTTAGAATAAGAGCGAATAAATATTTGCAGTGTTTTAGGAGAAAGGTTAGGAATACTTGCCTCAATTGATAATCTACTGATCTTTAACTAGCTGCCATATCACTTAATATAACTTAAATAATCAATTAAAATTAATTAATAACTAATTAAGTTAATTAATCAATTAATATACAAATTAATTGACTAATTAAATAATGAATTATCAACTAAAATTAATTAATTAAATAATCAAGATTTATTTTAGAATTAAATAATTTTCAGAAATAAATAATGAATTTTAGAAATTAAAAATAGAATTTTTTTGAAATAAAAATTCACAAACAGCTTTCAGGATTGGGGGTTGGAAAATCAGGATCGAACCCGGGTCGTAGCGGGTTTAGACGCGGGTCGCGAAGAATGAACCGGGTCGCGAAGAACGAACCGGGTCTGGGTTTGAATACCGGCCGGAAACTGGGCAACCCAGAAACCAGCGGTTTCGACCGGAATTCGGCCGCCTTCTCAGCCCTGAAAATCACAGAGTTTGAATCGACTCTAACTGGAAATTTACTCTACATTAACCCAACATCATGTAATCACAAGCAGCTCGTACAATCAACCGATATAGCATCGATTCCGGCCACCTTCGCCATTTTTTCCGGCGTCGAGCTCGGAATCTTGCAACATATCGAAATAACGGATTCTTCAACCAAACAACACGTTTTATATACGAAATCGAAGTTCAGGAATGATATAATTTATTTATATCAATCATATCCACAACAGGAACATCTAAAATCAGTAAAAATCGAAATAAAAATGAAATAAACAAAAGAAATAAAAAACACGGTTCCATCGAATCAGCAGTCGTTTGATACTGATAAGTACATGAATCGATTATAAATCACGTAAGGAAGCTTTTACCATCATCAAATTCAATCAATAACTCTCAGAACGAAAACGCCCAAATTTGAGCTCAAGAACAATCAAGAACCCTAATTTCAAAGCTGTCGAGAATCAAACCTTAATTTCTATATGTTATTGAACTCGGTTTTTGACATATGATATACCAAATTGACTAGAAAAATATTATCTACACGATGGAATCATCAAATCATATCAACAACATCAAGAATAAATTTTCATAATTTAATCCATAATAAATTCGAAATAAAATAATTAACTCAGAAAAATACCTTGATTTCTAGGCAAAAACAAATGGTTGATTCAGAAAGAAGATTTCGAGAGCTTCGTTTTGATATATTACACGCCTGAATCAGAGTTCGATAACGCCTTCATTCGTGCGTTTGATTTTCAAGAACGTAACAATTTTTGGGGGTTTTCTCTGTAATTACTATATTTTTACTGGTTGTAAATGAATAAACGAATAAAATGAAATAAGAAATATGCTATTTATATTTGCGGAATATTGGTTCATTCTGGATCGTTTTGGATCGTTAAATTAGTTGCTTAGCCGCTAAATAACTGGAATAACGATCCGATTTGATATCAGTTTTGGATAATTATCCCAACCGGGCTTTTTATAAAACACTCTATACGAAAATAATGTAATAATATCTCGTCTTTTGAGAATACGGGTTTCTTTGATTTACTGAAATGATTGTCGTATTAAAAATCTTGCGCCGGCCCGTGCACAGGTCAAACCGTAATCCGGATCGAAAAAGTCAAAACACGGAAAATGTCCGGAATTACCAGATTAGGTTAGGAAGGAGTTTTCGGAAGGATTTCGGGTTGTAAAAACGTAAAAATGGTTGAAGTCTGACGATTCCCAGCTTTATAAAATAATTTTGTAATTATTCAGAAAATAAATAATAAATTCATAAATCATTATAAAATCATATAACACTCCAAAAATTACCAGAAAATACCTTAATTATCTATATTTTATTCTGGACATATTAAAATTAACATACTCACATTTTATTATATATAAACATCCAGATATTATTATTATCAATCAGCAGATAATTCACCAAAAATTCATATAATATTCATATGATAATCGTATATTGATACAAATAATTACACGATATTTCCCGGATGTTACAATAAGCCTGTTTCTTCATAAATCATTGATTGTTGAATTCCCAGACACGAGCCATACACATACGATACTACTCCACAAATACATATCTACCACATACTGATTCTGATATTGAGTTTCTTAACATACCAACCCTTATTCCTTGGTTATCAGAAGACCAATTTCTGAAACCCATGAACCCTTGGTCTTCTACTTTCTGCACTTTTCCTTGATTGAAAGCCAATCTTTTCGAATTCCCTGTTATGCCTTCATGGTGTTATGAATCATCCTATGCTTCCAGATAAATGTTGTTTATGATTCAGATTATTGATTTACATTGGTTATCATATTGAATTATTTTAGAATTGGATGGTTTTATAAATATGGACCAGATTCGTTGTCAGACCAGACTCGTGGTCATAATAGGCCAATGTGTGCCTTGGATCCAGTATATAGAGCAAAGATGGGAGCCTTGCTCGGGGTTAGCGCATGACTGATCAGCAGCCTAACCTTGTTTTTTTTAATGAAAATGAATATCCAATTCTAATCAATGCTTAACGGTAAACTTGATTCCTTATATCCTTTCAAGTGATCATTGTTAATCTCAGTTTCTGTCTTTATGACTTGCTGAGCTAGTTAGCTCACTCTTGCAAAACGGTTTATATTCTTTTCCAGTGAAAAAGGAAATTGGTGGTAGCGAGGATCCCCAGTCAAGTGTGCGAGCTAGGTATCCAGGTTGAATTGGAATAGGCTAGCAGATGATGTTTGGCTTGGTTGTGTTTATAGTTTGTAATAAAGTTGAAACTTCCAATGTAAGATAAATAAACTGGGTTTTGGTAAGTTTGTGTAATAAATAAGATTGCGGCTTGTGGACATACTTTAAACTGTTTCGATCCGTGGATTATAGTAAGCAGGGTCATTGCATACCTATATATTATTATATTCATAACAGGTTTAATATGGTGTGTGTAATGTGGGCCCCAAACTTCTGACCCGGGTTTGGAGGGCGTTACAGCTAGCATGATACATTGAGCAACATTTGCATCATCTATACACTTATGATACACAATATGTTCATCATTATGTGAATCGTTAGCAGGTTCAGCAGGCTTAGGTGAGTCAAGCACATATTTCAGCTTCTCAACCCTGAGTACAATTCTCAAGTTTCGAAGCCAGTCAGCAAAATTAGGACCAGCCAATTTGTGAGCATCTAGTATGCTCCGGAGTGATAGTGCAGAAGATATAACGTATATAGTAAATCTATAAATGATAAACACATAACAACACTTAGCAAATATTCAATTTCATTTCGAAAACACTATATAAATCGGGTCTTTATTCATAAGTGGCTCCCACTAGTTTATCTAATTTATACAACCCCATTAAATGTATAACTAAGCATTCATAACACTAGTAAAAATAAGGATCCTATTTTCCATTACATCATCTCGGCTGTAGCACGAAACATAATGTGATGTTCTATAGGTAGACAACTCTTGTCAATTACATCTCATGTTATTCCCTATAATATTTTAGCCTCTTGAATCATTGAGTCTCGGCTGTAGCACGACTCACTCAATATTTTAAGTCAAGTCAAACCCAACACCTTGTATAATTAAATTAGACTTTCAATAGCCCACGGCTGTGGCACGTAACGACCATTGGAACCCAATTTATCATACACATCTTATGTGATAGAAAAACATCTCTTAATCTCAAAACAAAGCCCTCGGCTGTAGCACGAAATGATAATGTCTGAAAAATAAGAACTCTACTTTCTATTATGTTGGAAGGCTATAACCAACACAATTATGTCATTGGCCAATTTACTACTTGATATTATTTTATAAGGGATTATATTATGTTACAACCATAATCATATTATAAAGAGATTCTTCCTTTTAAATTAAATATTTCAAATCAATAATCGATAATTGGATGATTCCCAGATCGGGGGAGCATTGTCAAGAGGCGTCACTTAATACCCCTTTCTTACAGATCAAAATTCGCTTTTGACAGAATCATCCTTTCTCTCAAAATTAAAAATTCATATTTAATTACGTGTTTCACAAACACAAGAATCTCATGATTGTATTCATAATATTTATATTATTATCATGGAACACTTTCACTAAGCCTATATCGTCTAACATACGCCTTATGTCAATTAAGTTCACCTAAATCTATCACCGCATGATAACTCAAGCATATATCACATATAAAATATAAAAAAACATATATCTAGGCATGTCATAACATTTAACGTAATTATATACAAATGTACGAATTAAGCATGAAATATTATCAAATAATGCATTAAATACATTTTAAGGGCTATAAGCAGTTTAAAACTAATTTTATAAAATTAATAAATTATTCCAGAAGGTGAGTCTCGGAAAAACGATTCCAACGGTACCTTACACGTCTAAATCGGAGTTCGTATGCATCCTAGGGATCCAAAATAAAAATTCAAGTGCCTGACGACATCACTGGTGACATCATCTGCTGACGTAACGCTGACGTCATCCGCCGACATCATCTACTGACGCCATCCGCCGACGGCATCCGCTGACGTCATCTGCCGACATCACCTGCTGACGTCATGATGACGCCATCTGCTGACGTCACGCTGACGCCATCTGCTGACGTCACGCTGGCGCCATCTGCTGACGTCACGCTGACGCCATCTGCTGACGTCACGCTGATGCCATCTGCTGACGTTATCTACTGACATCGCCTGCTGACTCAGCGCCACCTAGTATTCTGCAGCCAATCAGAAACAACCACATGTATTATTAATGTCATTAATCAGAAAACTATTTTCTAGTTTGAATTAAACTTTAAAAAATTCAAAACAAATACTTTCTGGGATCTTAAATTACAAAAAAAATATGTAAATTCTCAGAAAAATATGAAGAACCAGTTCTAAAATAAAAAGTACCATATTTCAAATTTTTCGATTTAATTCATAATTAAATCGATATTGCCCTCGAATCAATAAATCGAATTAAAAATTCATACATGCATCAAAAATTCTAAAATTTTTACCATGAAACTAGATGCATACAACCTATGCTCTGATACCGATGTTGGGATTTATGCATACACGGAAGCGTGGATTACAATTAAAATGCATAAAAACCCTTATAATCGTATATAATTCGTGAATAAATCAAGGGATCGATTACTAACCTTTAAAAGCGATCCAAGAATGATGAGCGGAGATCCCTAACAGCTGCTCCTCAAGTGTGAAGCACTCCATCGGTATCCACCAAGAGATCGAAGTAATGGAGGGAGGAAGAGGTTGAGAGAATTAGGGTTGCCTCTTTTTTTTTTCTTCTTGAAAATTAGGGTTTGTTTTTGGTTGAGGTAAATAGGGTTTATAATAGTATATTTATAGGCAAAAATTTCAGCTGAAAATTTTCTCATAAAATATTATTATTAATAACCCTTTAATTGACTATTCTCATTAACCAATTAACTAATAATTAAAACACCTTTTAATCATTAATCCTTTTTCTAAACACTTGAGAAAATAATTCTACTTGATTAAATTTCCAAAAGTTAAATTCTTAATTAATAATATTAAGAACTTTTCTTAATTAATTTATAATTAATTAAATCTCATTTAATCAATTATTAAATTTGCTAATTAATTATTTATTTCACAAATAAATAATTACCAACCATTATTAATTAATTCCTCCACCATTAAATCATTCTCTTTTATGGTGTGACCCTGTAGGTTCAATATAAAGCCGGTAGTAGAAATAAATAATAATAAAACTATTTTATCATTATTTATATAAATTCTCTAATTCATTAAATATGATTAATTAATAAATTAATCATATTTATTCAACATCGTGAGGGATACTTCTCAGTATATCGCGACTATCCGGATAATACTAATTCATTGCTTAGCATGCCAAGAACCTATTCAGTGAATAGTTACCGTATAATCAATTCCTTCTACCCTGCAATGTCCTGATTAAATACAAGGTATGGAACTCGTGTCAAGCCTATCTTATTTAATCATATGCTTTCCCATTCACTATGCTTAGTTCTAATTAATGTGAATTAGAAACTCCTTTCTAATTCCATTCACTCTGGCCAGAGATTCCTGAACTAGCATAAGTGGATCATCATAGAACATTATCTTCCTTCACTGGAAGGGGTAGATCCTTTATTGATCATACACTATATTCGTGTACAAATTTCTACACTCAGTAGAGCCCTTATTATTATCCCTGGAGACTAAGAACTAAACCAAAGTATAGTTCGGTGTACACAAGATGACTATGATGACCTCAAGTCTAAGGATACTTGTACAACTATCACTATGTGAACAACTGCTGACACGTGAGTGAACTCCATCAGTTGTTCAGCTGTGCGAGTCATGTTCAGTGAACTTATTCTATAATAAGCACCTACATACTAGCTATAGTGTCACCATACAAATGTCTATGAGAATAGACATCTTTCATAATGAAGCAAGCATAGTATGTACCGATCTTTGCGGATTACTAATTACCAGTTAGTAATCCTACGACCAGGAACTATTTAAGTTCAGAGTTATCATCTTTTAGGTCTCATTATTATGATCTCATCATAATCCATAAAAAGCTTTACTCTAAACTATGGTATATCTTATTTAAACACTTAAATAGATAAAGCCCGCAATAAAAATAAAATAAGTCTTTTATTAATATAATTGAAATCAAAACATATTACATAAAAGTTATTCCTAAATCATCATACATGATTGGACTTAGGACACATCTCTTTTAAGCTGGTGGTGTTATTTCTTGGAAATCAGAGAAACAGACTATCTTAGCCGAGTCCACCATGGAAGCAGAATTGATAGCACTAGCTATAACTAGTGAAGAGGCAAGTTGGTTAAGAAACTTGCTATCAGAGATCCCTTTATGGGAAAGACCGGTTCCGTCTGTCTTAATCCATTGTGATAGTACCGCGGTTATCGATAAAATTCAGAACCATTATTTTAAAGGTAAGAAATGACATATACGCCGTAAGCATAGCACTTTCAGAGGGTATCTCTCTAAAGGAGCTGTTAGAGTGGATCACATAAGATCTGATGATAATCTGGCAGACCCTTTGACGAAAGGATTAGCTAGAGATAAAGTCTATAAAATTTCGGTTAATATGGGACTATTGCCCGTTGAGAGGAGTCACTCGTGATGGTAACCCAACCTAAATGACTGGATATCCTAAGAAAATAGGTGCAATGTGGTAATAACAAATCATGAAGTGATATGCGAAGAACATGCAATATTAATTTGTTAGAGCATGTTTCCTGAAATGATTAGAGGTTGAGTAAGTTAATACTCTTAATGAGATCAATACTCTAATTGGAGGGAGTACCTAACTTCAGGAGTACTCTTGATAGACTCGCCGATGTGAATGTAGAAGTGGGGGCCGCTTTTTATGGAATTACAGGCATTAATTCCTAGAGCATATACATACTGAGAGAGACGTGCATGGCCTATAATGCACAGGCTATTTGACTACACCTTGAAAGGTTATGCGTGATTTGATGCCCGGGATAGAGTTCAAGACTTCAGGTCACTCTTATTTAACCCGGGATCTCATACACTATGCGAAGGTTCAAGTCTAAAGACATTTTTGTTTATGTGTAACCTTAGTTCTTTCAAAATACTGCTCAAATATAATATTATTTTTTAAAAAATTCAAGTGGGGGATTGTTGGATATTGTGAATATTTTCTAAAATATATATTTTTATGAATATATCAAATATTTTATTCTTTGAGATTGTGTAACGTATGAGTAAATGAAATCAAAATAATTATATTTTGAATTTGATTGATTTGGTGTCCAGGTTCATTTCGTAACTTGTGCATTAATTTGTTTAGCAAGCATGGTGGGTATTTTGAATTTGATTGATTTGGTGTCCATGTTCATTTTGTAACTGGTGCATTAATTTGTTTAGCAAGCATGGTGGGTGCCTTGTCTTGTGCCGTTCATTAAATATTATGGCTCCTATTTAGCCTATATAAGGAGCTTGTTGCATATAAGTTTGATATACCAAAAAAACAAATAAACAAACATTCACATCTGTTAGATATATTTGAGATGTCATTTCTAATATATTTTATGTTTAGTTTTCAGATCTTAACAAACAAGAAATATCAGGACTTACTGGAATCAGTACTTACTGGAAGTCAGAAGATAGATATCAGAACTTAAGGTCATATCAGAACTTAAGTGCGGGATGACTTATAGTTAAGAAAGGAAGCTGATTTACAGGATAGAAGATCGAGACTAAAATAAAAGAAGATATGCATGGAAAGAGTTAGAAGATAAGAAGACTTGTATAAGATATCTGATTGATATATTTTAGGAGACAGAATTATATTCCATATCAATTAGAAGTTATCTTGTAACTGTGTACTATATAAACACAGACATAAGTTTACACTATATGTGTTATCATTATCGAGAAGATCATACATTGTAACCTAGCAACTCTTAGTGATATTTGTTCATCACTGAGAGAGAACAGTTCCATTGTAACAGAGTTTATTATATTGAATATATCTATTTACTGTTATTTGTGTTCAAAATCGATTTGATTGTAATAAACATTGTATTCAACCCCCTTCTACAGTGTTGTGTGAACTAACAATTGATATCAGAGCTTATCTGTTAACACACATACAGTAAAGATCCAAAACAATCATGTCTGAAGAAGCAGAAACTCCAACCAAGCCCACTAAAACTGAAGAAACTCAAAAGACTCAAACCCACAATCGATATGAGACTATTAGGGTTCCCATACTGAGACCTTCTGAGTATCCCATATGGAAAGTGAAGATGGCTATATTTCTGGAAGCTACAGATCCAGAATACCTTGACAGAATTAGTGAAGGACCATATATGCCAACCAAGCTCTCTGTTGTAGTTGCAGATCAGCCAGCAAAGACCATACCAAAGGAGAAAATTGAGTATACAGCTGAAGATATCTCATCCATTGCCAAGGATGCAATAAGGCATTTGCTGCATAGTGCCATTGATAATGTCATGTCAAACAGGGTAATTCATTTCAAGACTGCAAAGGAGATATGGGATGCTTTGGAGATAAGATGCCAGGAAACTGATGCAATCAAGAAGAACAGGAGGACTATACTCACTCAAGAGTATGAGCACTTTGACTCAAAAGCTGATGAGTCATTAACTGACTTATATGACAGGTTTGTCAAACTCTTGAATGATATGTCACTGGTGGCCAAGAAATATGATCTTAAAGATTCAAATCTAAAATTCCTCTTAGCTCTTCCTGAAAGTTGGGATTTGAAGTCTACTACTATAAGAGACAACTATGCTCTTGATGAAACCACTCTTGATGAAATTTATGGTATGCTCAAGACTTATGAACTTGAGATGGATCAAAGGAGCAAGAGACATGAGAGAAAGTAAAGGAAAGTTGCTCTTAAAGCTGAGGAGGGATCCCCCAAGGTGGCTGTCTCAAAGAAAGGCAAAGGAAAGGCTCTCATCATAAAGTCTGATTCAGAATCATCAAGTTCTGATGATGATGATTCAGAAACTGAAAGTTTACCTGAAATAGATGTTGATTAAGAGATGATGAAATTGTGTGTTCTTATGGTGAAGGGTATCATAAAGATAGCCTACAGGAAATTCAGAAGGGGAAAGAAGTTTTCCAAGAAAGGTGGAAGTTCTGATAAGAAAGGGTTCAGAAAGTATGAATGTAAAAGTTCAAAGTCTGACAGAGGAGACAACTCAAATGTCAAATGCTACAATTGTGGTGAAAGAGGCCACATATCTCCTGACTGTAAGAAATGAAAGAGTGACAAAGGCAAGGCACTTGTCACAAAGAAGAAAAGTTGGACAGACTCTTTAGATTCTGAAGATGAGGTGAATTATGCTTTAATGGCAAATGCTGATGGCAGCCCTGAAACTGCTGAATTGAAGGTACCTCAAACAACTTATGCTTTTCATACTGATGATATTACTGAGTTGAGATTATATCTTAAAACCATGTTTATTAGTTACAAAGATCAAACTTTAACATGTGAAAGATTAACTTCTGAAAATCTTTCTTATAAGAAAAGGAATGACTATTTAGAAAATGAGTTAGTTATGTTCCATCAAACTCAGAAAGAAAGAGATGATGCTTTTTATATTAGAGATGAAGTGCTAAAATTGAATCAATCTCTAAAAACTGAGTTAGAAAAGGAAAGAGAAATTATCAGGACTTGGACTAACTCTGGCAGAACAACTCAGAATTTATTAAGTAGTGGAAACTGGAAAGAGGGCTTAGGTTATGGAGATGATAAATTGAGCCTATTGTTGTTAAACAGAATTCTAAGCCAAAGGTAAATCCTGTTAAGTTTGTAGCTAAAACTGTAAAGTCTGATTCTGAAAAGATGAAAGAGTCTGTAGCAGAAGTTAAGGAAAAGTTAACTTCTGACAAATTAGAACATGATAAACCAGCTGAAGTTAACATAGGCTTAATGACTAAGAAGCAGCTTAAACATAAGCTGAAAGAAATAAGGAATGTCAACAAGGTAAAGACAGCTAGGAAAAATAGGAATGGAAAGGAAGGTGTGAATAAAAGCAATAATTATATGCCTGTTCCTAATGCTCCTAGAAAGAAATATTATAATTGTGGAAACTCTAACCTCTTGCTTCTTTTTGCAGGAAGAATAAGAATATAAACTCTTTACCTCCTAAGTCAGAAGTTAAGAGTCAGTCTATTAGGTTTAAGCCAAAAAATCCTTGTTTTTATTGTGGTAGTTTATGGCATTCCATTTATACTTGTAAGGAATATCATAGTTTGTACTATGATTATTATCAAATGAAACCTTCTTTGAAGAAAGTTGCTTTAATTCCTTCTAGTTTAAAGTCTGATGCAAAGTCTGATATAAGTTCTGATAAATAGCATGTTAGCATAAACTCTGATATTAAATCCGCTGTAAATGATAATAAACTTAAAAGGCCAAAGGATCCAAGCAAGTCTGGGTTCTTAAAACTAACCATTAGTGGTCTTTGTGATTGCAGGGCAACATGAAAAATATCCTAGTACTGGATAGTGTATGTTCAGGACATATGACTGGAAATAAAGCCTTGCTCTCAGACTTTAGTGCAGAAAGCAGGCCCATAAGTTTCTTATGGAGATGGCAATATGGGAAAAACTCTGGGATATGGCAATATTAATCTTGGGAATGTCATCATTGAAACAGTAGCTCTAGTCTCAGGACTTAAACACAATCTGCTAAGTGTGAGTTAAATCTGTGACAGAGGTTATCATGTGAATTTCTTTGAAGAACACTGTGAAGTTGTAAGTAATTCTACAGGCAAAGTGGTTCTGAAAGGTTACAGGCATGGTAACATTTATGTAGCCAGATTTTCAACAAGTACTGATGGTTCCGTAATCTGTCTGTTGAGTAGAGCATCAATTGAAGAAAGTTGGAATTGGCACAAAAGACTCTCTTATTTAAACTTCAACAACATAAATGAGCTTGTAAAGAAATATCTTTTGAGAGGACTGCCAAAATCAGTATTTGCTCCTGATGGCCTTTGTGATTCATGTCAAAAGGCAAAACAAAGAAAATCTTCTTTCAAGAGCAAAACTGAGTCATCAATTCTTGAGCCTTACTGCATGTTGATCTATTTGGTCCAGTCAATGTCATGTCTATTGCAAAGAAGAAATATGCTATGGTTATAGTGGATGAGTTCACAAGGTACACTTGGGTGTATTTCCTGCACAAGAAGAATGAAACTGCATCTACACTAACTGATCATGTCAAACAGCTGGATAAGTTGGTCAAAGATTCTGTTAAAATTATAAGAAGTGATAATGGCACTGAGTTCAAGAATTCAATCATGGAAGAGTTCTGCAAAGAGCATGGAATCAAACAGGAATTTTCTTCACCTGGAACTCCACAGCAAAATGGAGTTGTAGAAAGAAAGAACAGGACTCTCATTGAAGCTGCACGAACTATGCTTGATGAAGCAAAGCTGCCAACCTACTTTTGGGCTGAAGCTGTGCAGACTACTTGTTTTACACATAATGCTACACTCATAAACAAGCAAGGAAAAACACCATATGAGATAGTGAAGAAAAAAAAGCCAAATCTGAAATACTTTCATGTATTTGGTTGCAAGTGTTTTGTTCTTAAGACTCGTCCTGAACAACTGTCAAAATTTGATCTAAAAGCTGATGAAGGAATTTTTATTGGATATCCACTTTTCACAAAAGCCTTCAGAGTCTACAATTTAAGAACAAGGGTTGTCATGGAATCTATCAATGTATCTTTTGATGATAAGAAAATTACTGGACTTGAAGATTTCAATGATCATGATATGCTGAGATTTGAAAATGAATACTTAAATTCTGATTCTGTAAATTCTGATGACTTATACTCTGATCCTGTAAGTATTGATGTCATTGAATCTGTGGTAACAACTTTAAAGGAGAATGCACCTGTCCAGGGGGGCAAGCTGAAGATCCTACCACATTTCAATACTCTCAAGAAGCATCAGAACCCATCGCTGACTCTTCAAGTTCTAATTCATCTAGTTCTGATGAAGCCAAATTCTGATAATTCTGGAAACTCTAATACTTCAAATCCTGAAGGATCCAAGTCATATTCTGAAGTCTCAGAGAGCATAACTACAGGGGGAGCATCAAAAAATGCTGATGGAGACAACATGGATCATGGGGGAGGATCCAGTTCTAGAAGTCAACTTCAATCTGCAAGGACGTGGACCAAATCACATACACCTGACTTAATAATTGGAGATCTTGAAACAGGTGTCAGAACTAGAACTGCAACATCAAATGAATGTCTCTATCATTCTTTTCTATCTCAGACTGAACCAAAGAAAATGGAAGAAGCTCTTCAAGATACTGATTGGGTGCAAGCAATGCAGGAAGAGTTAAATGAATTTGAAAGAAATAAAGTCTGGACCCTAGTTCCAAGACCAAAGAACAGATCCATTGTTGGCACAAAATGGGTGTTCAGAAACAAAATTGACAGTGATGACATAATTACAAGAAATAAAGCAAGGTTGGTTGCTAAAGGCTACTCTCAACATGAGGGTATTGATTATGATGAAATATTTGCACCAGTTGCTAAATTAGAAGCCATAAGAATCTTTTTGGCTTATGCTGCTCACAAAAAGTTTAAATTCTTTCAAATGGATGTAAAAAGTGTTTTTATTAATGCAGAATTGGAATAAGAGGTCTATATTGAACAACCTCCAGGCTTTGTAGATTCAAAATTTCTGAATTATGTCTATAGGCTTGACAAAGCACTTTATGGCCTTAAGCAAGCTCCTAGAGCATGGTATGAGACTTTAGCTCAATTCCTTCTAGAAAGTGGATTTCACAGAGGTACAATTGATAAAACAATGTTCTACCTCAACCATGGAAATGACTTACTTTTGGTACATATATATGTTGATGATATCATATTTGGTTCTACAAATGCCAAACTCTGTGAGAGGTTTGCAAAGCTAATACAGTCAAGATATCAAATGAGTATGATGGGAGAACTTAGTTATTTTCTGGGCCTTCAAGTCAAGCAAAATGAAGAAGGTACTTTTATCTGTCAATCGAAGTACACCAGAAATTTACTCAAGAAGTTTGGAATGCAAGACAGTTCAACAACATCCACTCCCATGGCCACTGCAACCAAGTTAGATAAAGATACTGATTCATCAGTAGATATTACTAACTACAGAGGTATGATTGGCTCTTTACTCTATTTAACTGCAAGTAGACCTGATATTATGTATGCTACCTGTCTTTGTGCAAGATTTCAGGCTGATCCAAGAGAACCTCACTTAATAGCTTGTTAGGTCACACACACTGTAGAAGGGGGTTGAATACAGTGTTTACTACAATCAAATCGAATTAAAGAACACAAGTAACAGAACACATATTTTATTCAACACAATAAACTTTGTTACAATATGGAACTGTCCTCTCTCAGTGATGAACAAATTATCACGAGAGCTGCTAGGGTTACAAAGAATAATAACTTCGATTAAGATAACACATATAGTGTAAACCCTATGCCTGTGTTTATATACTACACAGTTACATGATAATGTTCTAATTGATATGGAATATAATTCTGCTTCCTAAAATATATCAACTAGTTATCTTTTCTTCCAAGTATTCTATTCTTCATATAATTCTTTCTTCATGCTTATTTCTTACTGTCTTAGTCTCGATCTTCTTTCCTTTCAATCAGCCACCTGCCTTATCTGAAAGTCACCTTAAGTCCTGATATTATCTCCTGATAAATATCTTCTGATAACTTAAGTTCTGTCTTCAGTACAAGTGCTGATTTCCAGTTAAGTACTGATTTGTCCTGTTAAGTAAGATCTGAAAACTAAAAACAAATCATATTAGCCATGACATCACAAATATATCTAACAATCTCCCTCAACTTGTAAATTAGCATAATATACAAGTTCAACAGATATTTGATGATGTCAAAAACATTAAGTACAAATGCATGAGAATTTGACTAGATAACTACAACTTACAGTCCTTATAGCTTTACCATCTTAAACTTCCGATAACAGCTTCAGTGTATACACTTTCAGAATTTAAGCAGTTTTAGATCTTTGACTTGCCTTCAATTTCTGATCTCTTTGATATTAGGAGTTGTTCAGAGATAATTCCTTAAAAGACTTCTCTCAGCATATTCAAGTTTATTAACCATTCTCCTTTTTGCATCTTTTAATTCAGCTGTATCTTCACCAGTTTGAAAAATAGCTGCTCTGAGATAATTTATCTTAGCTTTTCTTATCTCCTGATCTAGTCTGATCAGATATACCTTGTTAGATTCTAGATTGAATTCCACAGCCTTATAACCCAGAAAAGTAGTTATGATCTTAGAAGAGTTAGGCTTCATTTTGACAATATCACCTTTGTGATCTCTGTACTTGGGACAGTATGTGCTGTCAGACTTTACAGAATAAAGCTTCTTCTGTCTTTGAATTTGTGACTTTAAATAACCTGCAGCACTATCTGTTAATCTGTCTTTCACTTGAAGTAGGAATAGAACATGTTCCAGTTCCTCAAAATACTTCAGTGGTATAGCCATCTGCCTGATATGGTATACCCTTCCATCTGTCATAAAATATAACAAGATATGTTCTTTCAAAAAGGTATGGTAAACGATTTGTACAGATTCAAGTCGATTCAATCTTTCAGGAGTTGCTCCAACACCTGGTTCACTTAAGGAAGTTGGATCATTGGTAGTGTTATGTACTCTTCTTTCATCAGAACTACCCAATCCAGATTTATCTCTTGCTTCCTTTCCTGTAACAACTCCTGCTTCAAAACCATTTGTTGCAGTCTTCAAAGGTTGAGTCTGTTTAGCTTTGGTGAATCGTGGTAGGAGTATCTTTGAAGGTTTAACATGAGCAGTGTCAGAGGTTTCCTTTTCCTTAACTTCTGATATCCAGCCAACTTGAGCTATGTCAGAGGTTGTTTGCTTCACTGTCATATCAGAACTTACTACATCTTGACTCTGAACAACATGAGCCATGTCAGAGGTTGTTTGAAAAATCTTCTTTGAAATCAGAGTAAGACTAGCATCTTCTTCATCATCAATTATTTCTTCATCCATGACTGGCATATAAACCTTTACAGGTTCATCAACTTTTTCTTTTCCCTTAGACCTTGGATCAATTTCCACTTGTGATTTGGCTTTGGTTGCCTCAGAATTTGTTCTTTCCTTTATCACAATACCCTTAGGCTTTGGAATTTTTTTTCAACAACAGAAGCTTTAGATTTTGTCTTGACACCTTCTGCTTTGAGTCTAGCTTCTTCTTCCTTTAGACTCTCAAAGTCTATTCCTGGATTTTCTTTAAGAAATAACTCCTTTAAAATTTCTTCATCAAGTTCCAAATGTTCACCAGAACTTATCCTTTTACCAGTATCAGAACTTATTCTTCTCCCAGTATCAGAACTTGTTCCTAGACTTGTAATTCTAGCTTTACTTGATGAAAATCATTTACCTTGACCTTGACCTCTACCCTTATCAGAGTTTCCCTGGTCATCATTTCCATCATCATTTCCCTTCAGTGTCTGAATAGATTTGCATTTGGACTTAATCACTTTCTCCCCCTTTTTGGCATCAACAGGTAAAATAAGAGGGACAAGCAATTCCACTGAGGATTGGATCTCATTGAGTTGAGTTTGCAGAGAAGCTTGATTCTTTAGAATTTCAGAAATCTGAGCTTGTTGCTTCTACTGAGTTTTCTCAATGTTGGAAATTCTGTCAAAGGCTGGCTTGAAAAATCTGTTATTTTCAAGTTTGGTATTCATATCTTGATGGATCAAGGTTTCTTGAATTTTATTCACCTTGGCATGAGTTGTTGAGTGTTGACCTTGAAGGTTCCTAGTACTCAATGCAGTAACTCTCAGTTGTGCCTTGAAATCATCATTTAACAGCATTTCATCAGCTTTTGCCAGATGCTCAGCAAGAATCTTTTCAGAAGGAACAAAACTAACTGTGATCCATTCCTTAGTCCACTCTTGTCCTCTAGGAGTTTCACTCCAAGGTACTGGTGCTTCCTTAACAAACTTCTTGATTATATCAGTTTTATTAACTATTTTTTGAGGTGCATGTCCTGATGGACCAGCTGCATCAGCATCTAGATTAACAGCAGCTTCACCATTAATATTCTCATTGGCAGCATCAGAACTTGTAGATCCTGCAGGATTAGCATCCTCTGATAAAATAAGCAGTATGTGAGGCTATAGAGGCTTCAACATCATCCTCTAAATTCTGATCTGCATCCAGGTTCTGATCAACATCCAAAATTGGTGTTATTGGTGGAGTGAGTTGAATTAGTGGAGCTTCCAAGTACAAAACCTCAGGCACAATCAAGTTATGAATATCAATTTCAGCACTTGTACTTGGTTCTTCAGTATGTACTGGATAAATTATAGGTGACATAGGAGGTGTAGGTATTCTATTTTGAGCAGTTGCTGGTTGTGCAGAAGGAAGTGATTCAATAACAATTGGTTCTGTTGAGATCAAAGATTCCTGATCCCCTTCCCTAGCTGCTTCCACTACATCCTCTGAATCTTACTCAACTATGTCCCTGTGAGCTCTCTGTTTCTTTAATTTCTTCAAAGGTGGATACACTGTAGGAGCTTTATCATCAGAATTTAACTTTCTAAGCCTTTTGAGGGGCCTAGAACTCCTAGTTACAGTATCTTCTGAGAAAAAACCTTCTCAGCTTCTACAACAACAGGTTCTGATATTGGAACATGTTCCTCAGCATCTGATTCATCTCTCAGAATCATTCTCCTCCTTTTCTGTTGAGACTGAGGCACAACCTTTGTCCTCTTTGGTTTGGAAGATGAAGGCTTCACAGTATGTGTTGAAGGTTGAGGTTGAGAAGTTTGAGGTGTTTGTGTAGAGGTGGTAGGTGCTGATGGTTGAGGTTTGGATGGTTGGACATCAGGATATAGTTCAGTGTATTTAACTGGATCATAGGTTATTAAGGCTTGTTTGACAGATAAAGGAACTTGGAGGAGTCTTAACACAGCCTTCTTATTATCAGTAGATAATAAGTCATTAAAAGCTCTTTTAGCTAGTCTGAATGATGGAATTAATTCACTAGCTGATTGGGGCTTATCATCACAACTATAAATAAGCTGAAAGAATCTAGCAAAGTAAATAGTATTTCTGTCTTCTCTCATTCTGTCCCCAATGAAACCTAAGAAAGCACTTGCATAATCAAAATCAGTTTGGTTAATGAGAGCATACCCGATTTATTGACTGAATATGGGGATTGCATCGAAATTAGAACATTTATTTGCAAAAGCCTTGGTTATGCAGTCAAAGAAGAACTCCATTCCCTTCTTATGTAAGATCTCTTCAACTGACCCAACTTTGCCAATGTCCTCTCATACCCCAGACTGGCCATCATGTTTTGAAGAAATGGCTCCTCAACAATAGAATAAACACAGTTCTCAGGCAGCTGCAGTGCTTGTCGAACCGTGCCCAATGTCATGACATGCTCATCCTCCCCTGATGAAAAAATTATACTTGGGGACCCTTGAGCACCACCATCATCATATACTCCGCTTCTCCTGAACTCCAGCACTTGAGTACCAGAGACTTCATTCGGTTCGGTCAGAGCGTACCTAATATCAGAACTAGTAAGAAAGTCCTGAATGAAGTGAAGTTCTGATGGGGCTTCTGACTTGTTAAGAATAGCTGAGAAGTTATTATGAACAAACTTAGCCCCATTGAATATTACATCTTTTGGTGCCATCTCTGTAAGAAATTAAGTGAATAAGAGTATGTTTGCAAAGTGTTTGTAAAAAGTCCTGAGAGAAAAACAACTTCAGAAAATAAAAGAGAGAGAGAGAGAGAGAGAAAGTAAAAGAGATTTAAAATAGAAAAGTAAGTAAAAGATTAAAAAATCTTTTATCTCTCATATATATACTCTCCACTCAACAATTGTATTTTTGAAGCATGGGATACACTTTACACCTGGCACCATGTGAACAGTCAGTAAACGGTTAGAACAAGAATTAATGGGCACGTAAAATAAGCAATAATTACCGTACACGTGCAGTTTTTCAAGACATACACGCTAACCACTAACCCATAATGATTATGACTGTTTTATCTCACATTAATCAGTATTCTATAAAAATACTATCGTTCAAGTAATGACCAAAAATAAACCAAGTAAATAAATACTGCCACCTCAGCATCATAACTTGATTATTATCAGGATTTAAAAGTCATCAGAATATGGCTTCTTAACTCGAAAAATGAATATTTATTCCTGTAATTCTTCACTACAAATACTGATATGGTTTCATCAGAACTTAATCATCAGAACTTTCATCAGAACTTGTCCTCAGAATTTATGCAATCTGATACATAAACTGTTCATCTAAAACAACATTTATCACCACAGTAATTTTCATCATTCATATGGAGTGTAAGTGTGTGTATTAAGCTAAATATCAGACAAAGAGTAAAGTCTGATTCACTTCAGTACATCTTAGAAATAAGACATAACTAAGAACTTTGCTCAAAAATCTGTCATTGTTCTAACGCCTACTATTGAATGAGGCCATGCATGAGTCCACCTCAACTATTTTGTGCTCATTTTATGCATCTTTTGAAATTCCATTTTACAGTGGCTTCTCAGTGTAAGTGAGTCACGACTGCTTATCAGAATTTATGTTGCTATCAGAGTATTTCTCCAGTAATCATAGAGTGTGAAAACTCACCAAGAATTTTTTTTGCTTTTCTAATGCATATTACTTAATAACAGCAATGCACTTGGGTCTTCCCTTCCATATTTTTACTCTAGATCTCAAAGGAGTACCTGATGTTTATTTCTTTTCTTTTCTTTTTCTTTTTCTTTTGATAAGTGAGGCTTATCAGCACTTAGTACATCCATCAGATTTACTAACATCAGAACTTAACAGATAAGAAGCACTATTCTAGTTTTTGACTTGGAAATAAGATACATAAAGTAAACTTAACTAAGCTCAATATCAGAATTTGCTTGTGTTAAAAGATTTCCACATAAACAATTACTTCAAACATGGGATCTTTAGTATATTAAAGAATACTAGGTCAGCATCTAGCACAGTTATCCTCATTGGATTGAATAGTCACAGAAATATTCATATCACTATCAGAGTTTAGAAATTCACATCAAACAACAATCAACACTTACGCAAATTTCAATTTAAGCACAGTATACACAAATATAGTAATATCTGCAAATACTGATCATAAAATCTGATGTATCAGAACATAAACTAAGCAGATTTAGAGAAAGGACCTGAAACCATTCCAAGTTCATTTACTAGTCTTGTAAAAGTAACTTCACATAGTGGTTTTGTGAAGATATCTGCTAGTTGTTGATCTGTTGGAACAAAATGCAATTCCACTATACCTTCATCCACATGTTCCCTTATGAAGTGGTACCTAATGCTGATGTACTTTGTCATTGAGTGTTGAACTGGATTACCTGTCATAGCAATAACACATTGATTATCACAGTAAATAGGGATTTTAGAAAATTCTAACCCACAATCTAGTAACTGATTCTTCATCCAAAGAATCTGTGCACAACAGCTTCCTGCAGTAATGTATTCTGCTTCTGCAGTTGATGTGGAAATTGACTTCTGTTTCTTGCTAATCCAAGAAATCAATCTGCCTCCAAGAAATTGGCAGCTTCCACTTGTGCTTTTCCTGTCAATTTTGCACCCTGCAAAATCTGCATCTGAGTAACCTATTAGCTTAAAGTCTGATTCTCTTGGATACCACAATCCCAGATCAGTTGTACCCTTAAGGTACTAGAAAATTCTTTTCACAGCTGTCAAGTGAGGTTCTCTTGGATCTGCTTGAAATCTTGCACAGAGACAGGTAGCATACATGATATCAGGTCTACTTGCAGTTAGATAGAGTAGAGAGCCAATTATACCTCTGTAATCAGTAATATCTACTGATTTACCAGTATCCTTATCCAAATTTGTTGCAGTGGCCATATGAGTGGATGCACTTGAACAATCTTGCATTCCAAACTTTTTAACAAATTTCTGGTGTACCTAGATTGACAAATAAAAGTTCCTTCTTCATTCTGCTTGACTTGAAGGCCCAGAAAATAGTTAAGTTCTCCCATCATACTCATTTGATATCTTGACTGCATCAGCTTGGCAAACTTCTTACAAAGTCTGTCATTTGTAGAACCAAAAATGATATCATCAATATATATTTGCACCAAAGGTAAGTCATTTCCATGATTGAGGTAGAACAGTGTTTTGTCAATTGTCCCTATGTTAAATCCACTTTCCAGAAGAAACTGAGCTAAAGTCTCATACCATGCTCTAGGAGCTTGCTTAAGGCCATAAAGTGCTTTATCAAGCCTGTAGACATGATTGGGAAATTTGGGATCTACAAAGCCTGAAGGTTGTTCAACATATAACTCTTCTTCCAATTCTCCATTGAGAAAAGCACTTTTCACATCCATTTGAAAGACTTTAAACTTCTTGTGAGCAGCATAAGCCAAAAATATCCTTATGGCTTCCAATCTAGCAACTGGTGCAAATGTTTCATCATAATCAATTCCCTCCTGTTGAGAGTATCCTTGCTTTATTCCTTGTAATTATGCCATCACTGTTAGTTTTGTTTCTGAACACCCACTTTGTACCAACAACAGACCTGTTCTTTGGTCTTGGCACTAAGGTCCAGACTTTATTTCTTTCAAATTCATTTAACTCTTCCTGCATTGCTTGCACCCAATCAGCATCTTGAAGAGCTTCTTCCACTTTCTTTGGTTCAGTCTGAGAAAGAAAAGAATGATAGAGACATTCATTTGATGTAGTTGTTCTAGTTCTGACACCTGTATCAGGATTTCCAATAATTAAGTCAGGTGTATGTGCTTTTGTCCACTTCCTTGAAGATGGAATGTTATCTCTAGAACTGGATGCTCCCCCATGATCCATGCTGTCTCCATCAACATTTTATGATGCTCTCCCTGAAATTATGCTCTCTGAGTTGGATCCTTCAGAATTTGAGTTTCCAGAAATATCAGAACATGAGTTTCTAGAATTATTCAGAACTTGGCCCATCGGAACTTTAAGAGCCTGTTGTAGGTTCTGATGCTTCTTGAGATGTGGTTGGATCTTCAATATGCTCTTCCTGCACATGTGCATTTTCCTTTGGCGTAGGCACCACAGTTTCAATAACATCAGAGTTTAATCCATCAGAGTTTGCAGTATCAGGATTTAAACTGTCAGGATTTAGACTGTCAGGATTTACAGAATCAGAAAACTTCATTTTCGAATCTCAGCTGATCATGATCATTGAAATCTTCAAGTCCAGTAATTTTCTTATCATCAAAAGAGACATTGATAGATTCCATGACAACCCTTGTTCTTAAATTGTAGACTCTGAAGGCTTTTGTGGAAAGTGGATATCCAACAAAAATTCCTTCATCGGCTTTTAGATCAAATTTGGATAGTTGTTCAGGATGAGTCTTAAGAACAAAACACTTGCATCCAAATACATGAAAGTACTTCATATTTGGCTTCTTTTTCTTCACCATCTCATATGGTGTTTTTCCATGCTTGTTGGTAAGTGTTGCATTCTGAGTAAAACAAGCAGTCTGCACAGCTTCAGCCCAAAAGTAGGTTGGTAACTTTGCATTCATCAAGCATAGTTCGTGCAGCTTCAATAAGAGTTCTATTCCTTCTTTCAACAACTCCATTTTACTGTGGAGTTCCAGGAGCAGAGAATTCATGCTTTATTCCATAGGTTTTTGCAGAACTCTTCCATAATCAAATTCTTGAACTAAGTGCCATTATCACTCCTTATAATTTTCACAGAGTCTTTGACCAATTTATCCAGTTGTTTGACATGATCAATCAAGATAGAAGCAGTTTCACTTTTTGTGTGCAAGAAATACACCCATGTGTATCTGGTGAACTCATCCACTATGACCATAGCATATTTCTTCTTTGTAATATACATGACATTAACTGGACCAAATAGATCAACATATAGTAGGTGATAAGGCTCAAGAATTGTGATTCAGTCTTGCTCTTGAATGAAGATTTTCTTTGTTTTTTCTTCTGACAAGAATCACAAAGGCCATCAGGAGCAAATACTAATTTTGGCAGTCCTCTCACAAGATCTTTCTTGACTAGTTCATTTATATTGTTGAAATTTAAATGAGAGAGTTTCTTGTTCCAATCCCAGCTTTCTTCAATTGATGCTCTACTTAACAGACAGATTGCAGAACCATCAGTACTTATTGAAAGCTTGGCTTCATAAATGTCACCATGCCTGTATCCTTTCAGAACAAATTTACCTGTAGATTTGCTTACAACTTCACAGTGTTCTTCAAAGAAATCCACATGATAACCTCTGTCACAGGTTTGACTAACAGTCAGCAGATTGTGTTTAAGTCCTGAGACCAGACCTACTTTTTCAATGATGACATTCCCAAGATTGATATTGCCATATCCCAGAGTTTTTCCTATATTGCCATCTCCATAAGAAACACCTAGGCCAGCTTTCTCCACAAATTCTGATAACAGGGCTTTATTCCAGTCATATGTCCTGAACATCCACTGTCCAGAACTAGGATGTTTTTTCCTGTTGCCCTGCAATCACAAAGATCACTAATGATTAGTTTTAAGGACCCAGACTTGCTTGGATCCTTTGGCCTTATTAAGTTTGTTAACATTTGCAGCGGATTTAACATCAGAGTTTATGTTAACAGTTTTCTTATCAGAATTTGCAATATCAGACTTTGCATCAAAACTTACACGAGAAGGAATAATGCTAACTTTCTTTAAAGAAGGTTTTATTTGATAATAATCATAGTACAAACTATGATATTCCTTACAAGTATAAATGGAATGTCATAAACTACCACAATGAAAACAAGGATTTTGTGGCTTATATCTAACAGACTGACTCTTAACTCCTGACTTTGAGGGTAAGGAGTTTATGTTCTTATTCTTCCTGCAAAAAGAAGCCAGATGGTTAGAATTTCCACAGTTATGACATGTTTTTCTAGGAGCATTAGGAACAGGCTTATAATTGTTACTTTTGTTCACACCTTCCTTTCCATTCCTATTTTTCCTAGGCGGCTTTACCTTGTTTACATTTTTAACCTGTTTCAGCTTATGCTTAAGCTGCTTCTTAGTCATTAAGCCTATGTTAACTTCAGTTGGATTATCCTGTTTAGGTTTGTCAGAAGTTAATTTCTCCTTAACTTCTGATTTCTCAATATTAGACTTTGTAGTTACAAACTTAACAGGATTTACCTTTGGTTTTTGTTTAACAACTATAGGCTCAGTTTCTACAGTTCCCTTACTGTTCTTATCATCTCCATAACCTAAGCCCTCTTTCCAGTTTCCACTACTAAGAATATCCTGAGTTGCTTTACCAGGATTAGTCCAAGTCCTGATAATCTCAATTTCATTTTCTAACTCAGTTTTTAGAGATTCATTCATTTTTAGCACTTCATCCCTAACATAAAAGGCATCATCTCTATGTTTCTGAGTTTGATGGAACATGACTAAATCTTTTTCTAAGTAATCATTCCTATTTTTATAAGCAAGATTTTCAGAAGTTAATCTTTCACATGTTAAAGTTTGATCTTTATAACTAATGAACATAACTAATGAACATGGTTTTAAGATATCTTCTCAACTCAATAATATCATCAGTATGAAAGGCATAAGTAGTTTGAGGTACCTTTATGTCAGCGGTATCAGAACTGCTATCAGCATTTGCCATCAAGGCATAGTTTTCCTCATCCTCAGAATCTGAAACATCTGACCAGCTTTTCTTTTTTTGTGACAAGAGCCTTGCCTTTGTCACTTTTCCCTTTTCTACAATCAGGAGATATGTGGCATTTCTCACCACAGTTGTAGCATTTAACATTTGAGTAATCTCCTCTGTCAGACTTTCCTCCTTCGCCTTTAGATTTTCTGAAACCTTTCTTATCAGAACTTGCACCTTTCCTGGAAGACTTTTTTCCTCTCCTGAATTTCTTGTATGCAATCTTTGTGATTCCTTTCACCATAAGAGCACACAGCTTCATCATCTCTTCATCAGGGTCCATCTCAGGTATACTTTCAGTTTCTGAGTCATCATCACTATCAGAACTTGATGACTCAGTAGCAGACTTTGTGATGAGAGCCTTTCCCTTGCCTTTCCTTGAGGCAGCTTCTTTGGGAATTTCCTCCTCAACCACAAAAGCAACTGTCCTTGACTTTCTTCCATTCCTCTTGCTTCTTTGTTCCATCTCAAGTTCATGAGTCTTGAGCATCCCATAAATTTCATCAAGAGTTGTTTCTTCAAGATTATAGTGTGTATTTCTTACTGTCTTAGTCTCGATATTCTTTCCTTTCAATTAGCCGCCTGCCTTATCTGAAAGTCACCTTAAGTCCTGATATTATATCCTGATAAATATCTTCTGATAACTTAAGTTATGTCTTCAGTATAAGTGCTGATTTCCAGTTATGTACTGATTTGTCCTGTTAAGTAAGATCTGAAAACTAAACACAAATCATATTAGCCATGACATCACAAATATACCTAACATAGCTATGAAAAGAATTTTCAAGTACCTTAAGGGTACAGCTGATCTAGGATTGTGGTATCCTAGAGAATCAGATTTAAGCCAATAGATTACTCAGATGCAGATTTTGCAGGATCCAAATAGACAGGAAAAGCACTAGTGGAAGCTGCCAATTTCTTGGAGGCAGATTGGTTTCTTGGTTTAGCAAGAAACAGAAGTCAATTTCCACATCAACTGCAGAAGCAGAATATATTGCTGCAGGAAGCTATTGTGCACAGATTCTTTGGATGAAGAATCGGTTACTGAATTATGGGTTAGAATTTATAAAATACCTATTTACTGTGATAATCAAAGTGCTATTGCTATGACAGGTAATCCAGTTCAACAGTCAATGACATCAGCATTAGGTACCATTTCATAAGGGAACATGTGATGGAAGGTACAGTGAAATTGCATTTTGTTCCAATAGATCAACAAGTAGCAGATATCTTCACAAAACCACTATGTGAAGCTACTTTTACAAGGCTGGTAAATGAACTTGGAATGGTTTCAGGTTCTTTCTCTAAATCTGCTTAGTTTTTTGTTCTCATGCATAAGACTTTATGATCAGTGTTTACATATTATCTTATCTTCATGTAATTTGTGCTTTAATTAAAATTCATTAAATGCTGATTGTTATCTGATGTGGATCTATATAATCTGATAAGTGTTTTGAATGTTCTGTTACTATTCAATCCAATGAGGATAACTGTGCTAGATGTTGACCTAGTAGTCTTTAACATACTAGAAATCCCATGTTTGAATTAGTTGTTTATGTGGAAACTCATTAACACAAGCAAATTCTGATATTGAGCATAGTCAAGTTTACTTTGTGTATCTTATTACTAAGTCACAAACTAGATTCTTGCTTCTTATCTGTCAAATTCTGATGTCAGTAAATCTTAAGAATGAACCTAAATGCTGATAAGCCTCACTTATCTGATGAAAAGAAAAGAAAATAAAAGTCAGGTACTCCTTTGAGATCTAGAGTAAATATGTGGAAGGGAAGACCCAAGTGCATTGCTGGTATTAAGTAATATGCATTAGAAAAGTAAATAAATTTTTCTTGGTGACTTTTCACATTCTCTGATTACTGGAGAAATACTCCGATAATAGCATAAATTTTGATAAGCAGTAGTGACTCACTTACACTGAGAAGCCACTGTAAAAAGGAATTTCAAAAGATGCATAAAATGAGCACAAACAGTTGAGATGGACTCTTGCATAAATTTGTTCTATAGTAGACTTCATGATTGATGACAGATTTTAAGCACTTTTCTCAGTTATGACTTATTTCTAAGATGTACTGAAGTTTATCAGACTTTAATCTTTATCTGATATTCTGCTGAATGCACACACTATCACTCCATATGAATGATAAAAATTATTGTGGTGATTAAGTTATTTTTGACAAACAGTTGTGTCATTTGCATAAATTCTGAGGACAAGTTCTGATGGAAGTTCTGATGATTAAACTCTGAAGAAAACAAGTCAGTATTTGTATGAAGAATCACAGAAAAAGATATTCACTTTTTGAGTTGATAAGCCATATTCTGATGATTGTTAAGTTCTGATAATAGTTAAGTTCTGAAATTAAATCCTGATGGAATCTCTGATGCTTACGTGACATTATTCTTTACTTGACTTTTTGTGGTAAATACTGAACGGTCATATTTAATCAGAATATAATTAGGGGAGATAAAAACAGTCATAATAATTTGGGTTAGTGGTAAACGTGTTTGTCCTGAAAAATTGCATGTGCACGGTAATTATTGCTTATTTCCCGTGCCCATTAACTCCTGCTTTAACTTTTTACTGACTGTTCACACATTGTCAGGTGTGAATTGTCTGCCATGCTTCAAAAATTAACTATTATCACATGGGCTGTATAAATAAGAGAGTTAAAATATTTTCTAATCTTTTACCTACCTTTCTTATTCCCTCATCTCTCTTATTTTCTTTCACCCACTAATATTCTCTGAAGCAGTTTTTCTTACAGGCATTTTCACAAACACCTTTCAAGCAATCTATTTTCTCACTTAATTTCTTACAGAGATGGCACCAAAAGACTTGATTTTCAATGGAGCTAAGTTTGTTCCTAACAACTACTTGTCTATTCTTAGCAAGGATGAAACTTCATCGGAACTTCACTTTATTCAGGATTTCCTTGCTAATTCTGATATTGGGTATGTTTTGACCCAACCTGAAGCAATCTCTGGAACTCAAGTGCTGGAGTTTTGGAGAAGTGGTGTATATGATGATGGTGGTGCTCATGGGTCCCCAAGTATCATCTTTATAACAGGGGAGGATGAGCATGTCGTGACTTTGGCTACAGTTCTCCAAGCATTGCAACTACCTGAGAATTGCATTTATTCGACTGTTGAGGAGCTAGTTCTTCAACAGATGATGGCCAGTCTGGGGTATGAAAAGACATTGGCAAAGCTTGGTCAATTGAAGAGACCTTACATAAGGAGGGAATGGAGTTTCTTCTTTGACTGCATTACAAAGGCCTTCGCCAACAAATGTTCTAATTTCAATGCAATCCCTATACTCAGTCAACAAATCGGGTATGCTCTCATTAATCAAACTGATTTTGATTATGCAAGTGTTGTTTTAGGCTTTATTGGGGATAAGATGACAGAAGATAGGAATACTGTCTATTTTGCTAGATTCTGTCAGCTTATCTATAGTGTTTGTTGTTCTGATAAGCCGCAATTAGCCAGTGAACTAATTCCACCATTTAGACTAGCTAAAAGAGCTTTTAATGACTTATTATCTACTGATAATAAGAAGGCTGTGTTAAGACCCCTCCAAATTCCTTTATCTGTCAAACAAGCCTTAATAACCTATGATCCAGTTACATACACTGCACTATATCCTGATGTCCAACCATCTGAACCTCAACCATCAGCACCTACCAGCACTACACAAACACCTCACACTTCTCAACCACAACCACAACCAACTATCAGAACATACTTCAAACCAACACAATCATCTCCACCATCAGCACATACCATCAGGTCTTCATCTTTCAGACCTTCTAAGAGGGCAAAATATGTTCCTCAACCTCCATAAAAGCGAAGGAAGATGATTCTCAGAGATAAATTTGATAGCGAAGAGGAAACACTTGAAGCACATGTTCATGCATCAGAACCTATGATAGTTGAAGCTGAGAATGTTACTTCTCAGAAAGAAACAGCAGCTCAAAGTTCTGATACTTTGAAAAGAAAGAAATTTGTAAGTTCTGTTGCTGCTGAAGCAACTCCTTCATTGGCAAGGAGATTGAAGAAAATGAAGGCTAGGAGGTATTTGGCTAAGGCTCCATCAGAAGATATTGAAGAAGCTGAGGAAGGGGATCAAGAATCTCTGATCTCATAAGAACCAATTATCATTGAAGCCCTTCCAACTCAAGCCAAAGACACTGCTAATGATACAGTGGTTACCCCTCTTGTCTCTCCTTTTAAGGCTACAGATAATGCTAAAGAACAAACTGAAAACTCTGATATAGATATTCACAATTTGAATATACCAAATGTTCTTTATCTGGAAGCTCCATCTACAGAAACTTAGCCATCTACAGTCAACTCTCCAATCTTAGATGCTGAGAGACCATCTACACCAATACTGGAGATAAATTCCGATGCTCAGAATTTAAATGAAATTGTTCCTGAATCTCCAGTTGCTTCACACACTGTTGTGATGTCAGAACATAATGAGTCTTCCTCAAGTTCTGAAGACAGTGTTTTTGTTGAGACTCCAGTTCCCATACTAGGCAAGGAAGCATTGGTGAAGAAATTTGTTGAAAAGGAAGCACCTATTCCTTGGGAGGATACTCACAGAGGTGTGGAGTGGACCAAGAAGTGGAATGAATCAGATTTTATTCCAAGCCCTAAAATTCTGACAGAGCATATTGCTAAAGCTGATGAGTTGCTCACAAATGTTGATTTCAAGACACAACTCAAGATCACAGCTCTGTCAACCAAACATCTTCAAGGTCTACTTTCTTCTACTCATGAAAAGGTTGATACACTAAAGGAACATGCTGATAAGCTAGATCTACAGATCAAGCTTGACAAGAACAGATATGTCAGGCCTACTCTTGAGAAAATTGAAGCCACTGAGAAGATTCAAGAGAAGCAACAGGCCCAAATTGATGAGGTCCTGGCTAACCAAGCTTCTCAGAAAGCTCAATTGGATGTGATCCAATCTTCAGTTGAACTTCTTCTCTCTCTCTCTCTTACTTCCTGATGATGCCAAAAAGGGGGAGAAGGTAGTTAAGTCCAAATGCTCACCTACTGAAATACTGAAGAAGAAGGATGATAGAGGTGATGATCGGGGAAACTCTGATAAGAGCAGAGGTCAAGGAAAAGTTCAAGGAAAATCTTCTACACAGAACAAGTCAAGTTCTGATGCTGTGAATGCTAAAAGTCTGAAGTCAAGTTCTGATAAGCAAAGTCTGATGTCAAGTTCTGATATTCTGATTCAGTCAGGATCTAAAGACTCTCAAAAGTTTTTACAAACTCTGAAGCTAAAGGGGAAGCAGACTACTGCTTATTACAAAGATCCTAAAATCCAGACACTTGATGAGGAGATAGCTAGAATATTATTTCTAAAACAAAATCCAGGAATGGATTTGGAAACTCTCAAGGAGGAAGAAGCTAGATTTGCAGCTGAGAAGACAAATCTAAAGTCTAAAGCTTCTGATACAAAAAAACCTCCAAGGCCTAAGGAAAAAGGCATTGTGATAAAGGAAAAGTCAAATTCTGAGGCTTCAAAGTCCAAGACTAGATCACAAACTGATATTGATCCTAAGGCAAAGGGAAAAGAAAAGGTTGGTGAACCTTTAAAGATTCAGAAAAAGATAAGTTCTTCCGTTCCAGTCTACAAGCTACAATGCATGATGATGATTTGATAGAAGATGAAACTGTTCAAATTCTGAAAAGAAGAAAGTTAATTGAAGAATCTAAAACAACCTCTGACACTGCTCAAGTTGTTCCAAATGAAGAACATCAAGCTACAGAAGAAACAACAAATTCTGATCAAGCTATTAAGACATCAATCACTGACAATGATCAAGTTGATTTGAAAAAGATGACAATTACTGATAAGAAAAAGCTGTTATGGAAGAAAGCTACTCCAGTTGAACCAAAATCCAATCTTATGATTAATCAACTCGCAACATTTGGGTTGAGAGCCAAGCAACCTAGAGATAGAGTCGGATTAGGTTCTGATGAAGAGAAGATACAAACAGGAGTAGAAGTTACTCTAAGAGACCCTTTCATGTTGACAGACAAACCATATGAACAAATCAAACAAAAGCACCTTGACAAAGTGCAGTCTGCTCAAATTGTGATAGATGCTCATGATAAGGAAAATCTAAAAGAGAAATTGATCTTATTTCTCAATGATGGAAGAACTTATAGACTAGCTGATACTGATGTGCTAAAGAAGTCTGTCAGAGAGCTTCAACATATTCACTATCTTCTGGAAGTAAAATATGATATTACAAGAAGATGGTCAGAATACATTTTGAAGGCTATAAGAGATCTACTCAGAATCTCTGGTACAAAGGCTTCTCAGTACATTCCAATGATTACTGAAGATGATGGAAGATGCTTATGTTATAATGAAGACTCTTCACTTCCTAGAGTTATCAGACTTGGTGATAGACTTGAAAGAACATCAATTCAAGCTCTCAGAACAGCCATTTATCAAATTGGTGACAGTAAAGATGAAGAACTGATGCAGATCAAAGCACAGTTAGTTGAAGTTCTGAGAAAAGCTGAAGATAAGCTGGTAAAAGATTTTGTTAAGAATCATTATGGATTCAGATTGATCCAGTGATGTTGGTAAAGCTACAAGGATTGTAAGTTGTAGTTAATAGTCTTATTGAACTCTTATTGTATTTGAACTTAAATGTTTTTGACATCATCAAATCTATTAACTTGTATATTTTTGCATAATTTACAAGTTGGGGGAGATTGTTAGATATATTTGAGATGTCATGTCTAATATGTTTTATGTTTAGTTTTTAGATCTTATCAAATAGGAAATATTAGGACTTATTGGAATCAGTACTTACTGGAAGTTAGAAGATAGATATCAGAACTTAAGGTCATATCAGAACTTAAGTGCTGGAGGACTTACAGTTAAGGAAGGAAGCTGATTTACAGGATAGAAGATCGAGACTAAAATAAAAGAAGATATGCATGGAAAGAGTTAGAAGATAAGAAGACTTGTATAAGATATCTGATTGATATATTTTAGGAGACATAATTATATTCCATATCAATTAGAAGTTATCTTGTAACTGTGTACTATATAAACAGACATAGGTTTACACTATATGTGTTATCATTATCGAGAAGATCATATATTGTAACCTAGCAGCTCTTAGTGATAAGAGAGAACAGTTCCATTGTAACAGAGTTTATTATATTGAATATATCTGTTTACTGTTACTTGTGTTCGAAATCGATTTGATTGTAATAAACACTGTATTCAACCCCCTTCTACAGTGTTGTGTGACCTAACAACATCTTTTCTCTTTCACATGCTTATACAAATCTCTTACATACACTCTTTTTAGTATATATATTTGGTGAATTTACCATCACTTGTACACTTACATGTTATATTATCCGTAGCCAGCATTATTATCTATATAAAGAGTCGGGTTTACTTAAACCGAAGACAACAATCTCGAGCAGTATATTTGTATCTTTTGGATGTAGATTGACCGATAATTTCTAGGTGCAAGAAATTATCGTTAAAGAATATTTTTTTGTGTTGTTTTATCCCGGGGACGACATGGCAAAAATGATTGTCTAGCACTATTTTGGACATAGCCGCGAAACGTCTTAAAGAAAGCGCGATCCGTGAATCATCCCAGAAAAATCCGGTATATTCGTACTATTTTTTTCAGATTTTAATAATCGTATAATAATTTCTTTCGAAAATTTGTTTTTTGCTTTTTAAATATTATTTACAACAATTTGTAGGGTTATATACGTCATTTGAAAACAAGAATTTGTGTAGTCCACTATGATTAGTCAAAAATTATAGAAAAATTTGAATATAGGACATATCTATAAGTATAATCATAAATATGATATATTGATAAATGACCTTTCATAATGGGATATATGACTAAAAAACCCTTCATTCAAATTCTTTACCGAGTCTAATTTGTGCTTCAAATTATTCAGATTGTACAGTTCAGGAGCCTTATCGAGTATCTAGTATTCTTAATTTATATTATAAATATATTTTTCATAAATATATAATATTTTATTTATATTTTATATATTTATTCTAATCAAGCTTGAATCATAACAGATCATATTTTGAGTTTTTATCAATATTTAATGAAATAATATTTTGAGCTTAACTCAATTCAATTGAAATTTTTACAAATCGAGTTTCGAGTTTGAAACTAAAGCCTTGGTCGAACTCAAAATCGAGTCCAAAATTTTTAATCGAGATCGAGCGAAACTTGATAATGTTCGACTCGGTTGAACTCGATTACACCCCTATTTTTTCGGCCTTATTCATGATTTAATGGTTATTACATATTTACCGGTTAAAAAAATCTGTTTCATTTAAATTATAATTGAACTAATAGACCTCTTAGTACTTGACCTAATGTAATTTCATTACTGTAAAATTAAAAATATTAGAAGTTTTGAGGGATGGCAACGGGTCGGATTCGGATCGGGTATTGTAAAATCCAAATCCAAATATTTTCGGGTTATCCAAATCCAAATCCGTCAGGTTTTGGATCGGATCAGGTATTTTTCGGGTATCCAAAATTACGAATAATGTAGTCAAATTTAATATTATTTATACATACAAACACTATTAATTACATTTATATGATAGCTAAAATAAAAATATATTAACTAATAAGTAGTTAAACACATTATATTACAGGTTGACATACTGGGTAATATCTAAGATATGTTGATAACATAATATTTAGTATTTCATCACAAATTAGATTTGTTTTATAAATATATAAAAAGTACATCTTACATAATAAAAGTTGATTTTGAAATATAAAGTTATAATTCACTAAATAAGTGTCGACAATCTTGATAATAGTCTACTAGTACTCAAATAATACAATAATAATTGTAAATTATATGTATTACATCTAAAATATTACATATAATTATTTAGCAAAAAAAAAAATATTACATATAATCTATAATACATGTGTCGGGTTTTAATTGAGTTTCGGGTTTGGATTGAATTTTGGATTTCGGATGGAGTATCGGTTCGGTATAGTTGAAATCCAAATCCTAAATTTCGGGTTAGATATATCCAAAATTTCAGATTTCGGATCGGATATCTATGGGATCGGATTAATTTGTAATCCTGACCGGAATGTATTCGGGTTTTATTTATTTGTGTAATCAAGAAGAGGATATACAGAGGAAAGGATAGTTAATTTGTTGTGGTGGCCGTGCAACACGGAACTGTTAATGTGATGGCCATGTGTCCACTGCTAAAATTGGAGTGTTTTCATCACTATCATCCATTTCCACCTTGATTATTTCACCCCAATTCACCATTCTTCAACCTTTAACAGAAAAAACAAAAAGCAGGAAGAAAAAAGTAAAGGAGAAGGAAGATATGGGAGCTAAGAAATAATTAAATTTCGCCCTCCCATCTCTTTCTCCCTTTGTTTTTCCTGTGATTTTTGGTATTACTTGTTTTTTTTTGGGAAGGCAGCTAAACTTTCATTTTGGCAAAAATGAGTGAGAAAGCTTCTGTGTCTAAGGAACTCAATCTCAAACACACCAAGGTACTTTCTTTCATTTTATTTATATTTCTTTCTTCAGTGTTAATGATGCAACTCTATATTTTCATGAAATTGTGATATGTAATTCATTGATGTTTCATGCACCCTGCTGTTATGCTAAGGTCAAGTATTGCATGCACGTTGTATAAGACTTAGGACCTTTTTAATGAAAACTGAAGCAAGATGTTATTTATTTTGGCCAAAAATAATGTATGGCAGTTCCAGAAAGATTTATAATTAATCATGGTATGAATTTGATAAAAATAAAACCTGCATATCTTAAACATGAAGAAACTACAAGTTAGAACGATTTTCACGACCTAATTGATGCCAGGAACTGAAAATAGGATTAGTATAAAAAAACAAACAAGCATACTCGGTATATTTCACTCTAGATGTAGGCTACAATATTTTTGTGTAAGGCTATAATACGATCCCGGAAGGTCGCGAGCTCGCCTGACTCGAACTCATTTTACTGGCCTCGGCTCGTCTAGTTTCGTACAGGAGCTCGAGTCCGGGTAGAGGTTTCGGCTCGTTTAATGAGTCGGCTCAACTCAACTCGTGAATTAAAGGAGCGGAACTCGTGAATTAAAGGAGCCAAATTCGGGTAGCGTTTTAGGCTCGATTTAGTGTAAAATTGAACGAGCAGGCTCCACTGCTCATTAAAACTGTTAAAACTGACTCGTTTAACTAAACGAAACGAACCGGCTCGACTCGACTCGTGAAAATTAACGAGTCGGGTTCGGCAGAGGTTTAGACTCGTTTAACTGCTCGACTCGAAACCTGACTCAAATTACACCCTTATCTTTGTGTTTTTCAACCATCTTTTGAACGAGGTCAAGAATACCATTCAAATTTTGAAAATCAACTTTGGTTCTTGTGTCAACTATATAGTTGATCTTCAAATGATTAGAAGACGTAATTGATCAAATTGAAGAATAGAATTTTAATCAAAAGGTAAAATAGAATTGTGTGGATTAAGACATGATAGGAAACAAATCAACTTCATATTAACTTCATTATAATTCTATCAAAATCAAAATTAATGGTATTAAAGTGGTTTAACTAGAAATACTTGTTCAATATCTATTCATATCATTTTTTGTCATTTATTCCTAACTTCTACTTTTATTTGTAACTCATAAAGGGGGCAATCTTTTTTTAGGCAAAAATTAAGGGGGTCATTTTTAATTTTTATATATTCTGAATATACATATTTAACTAAACTAAAAATTTAAAAAATTTAAGGGTGGTCGGATGACCCCCCTTGCCCCTTTAGAGGATCCGCCTCTGGATGTAGCAGACCTTACCCCTACTCCTAGAAGTGGAGAAACTGATTTTGTAAAGACCCCGCTCTTTGAGAAAATCGGGTACGGATTAGTTTCCTTAATGTCTACACAAGTGTTGAAATGGTTTAAAGGGTGAAGTGTGACGTGTATCATTTTGTTAGTAAATATATCTTCATGAAGTGTCCCTTTCTCTAAATCTCATTTACTTCTCTTTACAGTTCTGCAATTTTGTTTTTTCAGATATTGGACGGCCTTCTTAAGCTGCCAGAAAATAAGGAGTGTGCAGATTGCCGCAGCAGGTAAGATAATCGATAAAAGATCAAATAGGATGATATACTTAATGGCAAAAATGTGTTTTGATTGTTTTATTAATATTAAAATAAGTAGTGCAGAACATATATATTAACATTGCAATGAAATAATGAAACTATTTGGGACTATTCAGCAAAAAGAACTCTTTGGGACTGTATAACGACTATAAACCACGTTCAGCAGGAGTATAGCCGTCTCCAATATATAGCAGGAGACAACTTTAAACTTGCATACTGATGTCATTTTGTTGAAAATGTTGTTTAAGCTTATGCAGCTTGTACTCCTGTCTCTACCTACCAAAAATTTACACATCCATATGATTCCGGTCTAAGTTTTCCAATCAAGAACAATAAGCAAACAGTAAAACTCTTATCAATTTATTAGGCATTACAATGAGATTATAATATTTTGTACTTGTACTGTACTTCTATTCAGGGCTCCAAGATGGGCAAGCGTGAATCTCGGAATATTTATATGCATGCAGTGCTCGGGAATACATCGAAGTCTTGGAGTACACATATCGAAGGTTTCATTTCACAATCTTACTGTTCTTGTGTTGCAGTAAAGTTCTCAGCGCAATTCATTTCTCATTTATGGCATTGTTCATTATTATAATATATAGGTAAGATCTGCAACACTTGATACTTGGCTTCCAGAGCAGATTGCCTTCATGCAGTGTAAGAGCATCTTCATCGTGTTCTCCTGTTCTCTCTCTCACTCTCCCTTCCTCACACACACATGCACTAATGCACACACTTCGAAACTCAAACACATATCATCATCATGTTGATGCTACAATTGAAGATTGCACAGTGCGTTTCTCTGTCTCTATATACATGAAGATGATTTTATTGTTTTTGTTGTGCAGATATGGGCAATGGTAAGGCAAACAGTTACTGGGAAGCTGAATTGCCACAAAACTACGAAAGGGGTGACTATTGAAAATTTTATCCGTACCAAGTAATTTCTCAGCTAAGCTTAATTCTGCAAAAACATTTTGATTTGAAATTTGAAGTTCATTTCTCTTTCTTCTCTTGCAGGTATGAAAGACGAATGTGGGTTTCCAAAACTGCAACACAACCAAATCCATTGGATTTTCAAAATGACCCAAGTTTTCATATTTTAGCAGAAGGCACAATCAAGACTGCCATTCCAAAGAAAGCAAGAAAATATTCCTTGGAGGAAGATGCTATGACTGAGCTCATGTCACAAGTTGCACCTACAACAAGGCCTGTACACGGGGTATGCTGTTATTTTATATTAAATAAATGCTGCTTCATGGTCATGTTTTGTCCAAGATTACAGATAGTTGCATCATGTAGTGGTTATGGGTTTCTCTTGGGTGTATTCGGTGGCGATGCCAACAAAATTGTTGAGGGGAGCCACGTGCACTCTTAATTTTTAAGCCTGTTGAAACTTGTAAATTTTGAGGGGGACACATTTTGCTTATTAACATGCCTTATTGTAGTTGAATCTCTCTACCTATATTTCAGTAAGTATTATGTTCCATTTCCTCTCCTCTTTAGATTATAAGAGGTTAGAGACATACACAGGCATACTTGTGTGGAGATTTAACTTTTTGTAATTGGCAATATCTAAGAAAGATTAAAAAAAAATTGAAGGTACAATGTTGGTACCACTCTTCCCTTCATAGATTTGCGCTCGATGTATGTTGTCAACTTTTTTTACGATTTTGAATCTCACCTTGACGACGAGCTCGGGTGAAAGTAGTCTTCTGCCTGTTCTTTCCTCTTTACCACTGTTTCTTACTTTTTCCCTTTCACTTCATCTTAATCATTCAATACATATAAGAAGATATATGTCACTTACTGTGAGTGTCTTACTTATTTGTGTATAAATATTTTAACAGGCTTCACTTTCAATGGATTTGACGAGCACAGATTTTTTTATAGCTCCAATTGCCGAGCCTAGACTTGATACATCTTCAACAAAGAGTGACGCTGGTACAGATCTTTTTAGTTTGCTCTATGTCTCAGAGGGAAAACATGATCGTACTGTTGTACCTCCATCCCGCTGGGCAACTTTTGATTGTAAGAATACTTTTTGATCTTATTGCTTGCTTCAAATATTTTATAGTATCATAGAGTCAATTTTCATTCAATTGATAAGTAATAAAAAATAAAGAATTCATGAATCTGTGAAGTCGTGAAGACTAATACATTATCAGCTACAGGTAAATTTAATTTTTGTAGCATAAACAAAAGAAAAAACGATCTGTTCCTGGTCGCAAAAGAAAACTAATCTTATTGAATAAGTACAGTCTTTATGTATCTATATCATTGGATCATCTACCTATTAGGACTATTAGCACTGCTTTAAAACCTAAAGTGTAGTAAACCATTGAAGAATTTAGGAGTATGAATTTGTACGTGCAGGAACTGCTTTGATAGCGATACAAAGAGATTAATACGACGCCTCAGTCGTCTGCCTGAAGCATTAATTAACAGATGGATGCAGGCATTGGCTATTGTCAAAGAGGTATATCATCTCATATAAACAGATGATTACTGTCACCCATATGATGGTATACCCAAAGTTTGTTTCTCATTTCCAGTCACCTCTCCCCCGTTTTTAAAGGAAAAATATCTGTTTTCAAAGAAAGTTTATTATTTCAATTGTGATTCTGAAGCTCTTAAATGAAATACAACTTACTGAGTGCAGTTCAGTATTTCGTCATGTACTCATGCTTATCGTTATGATGGTTCAATTTAATTTATCTTATGTTAACATGATGTATCATGCAAAAGATTCTATGAATCCTGCATCGATACTTTTTGTTGCTATAAAAATGGAAACCCCGACTTGGTCAAACAGGTAGCCATCAGACATCAGGTCTTCAGTCTGATGCTCTCCCAACTGAGCTATCCCTTCCGTCTGCCGCACTTGAATCATGCTCTAGTACATCTTGATGGGAGTACTTTCTTAGTACCCAGGCAAAGAAAAAATTTCCAACCTGGGACTCCCTTAGTCCATTTATTGAGTACATAATTATATGTGTACTAACATGAGTTTTAAGGTCAAATTTATCATTTTTACAAACCCATTGTATCTAATATCCAGGCAGAGGACTATGATAAAGAAACTGCACAGTTCTTATTGACCAACTGTTTATGATTTTTTTTACAAACTAGTACTACTGTTTCCGATATGTAAGAAACAGAGACAGGGATGCTATTATATTTTTTGTTCCAGAAAGTCATTTTCACCAGTAATTATACCGCAGTATTTATTAAGCGAAGGATGATGCAAAATTTGTTGAAGTCATCTTTTCTTGAAGATGTTCCTTTAAGATTAACTTTAGCAAGAACAATGACATATAATTACTTTAGCAACAGCAAGTAGTTGATGATTCTTATGGCTGACAGCTGGTTTTTTAACATTTGGTGCCGTATTTTCAAAGGCTTTGTATGTGGAACAGAGGAAGCATGAAACTCCGTAAGGTATTTACCCGTCTCCAGCCAACATATCAGTCTTTTTTGTGCTTCTACTAAATTATCAGTTCATATCACCATTAATTTGCGTTCAGTATTAGCCTTCTTTTTTTACCAATTACATCTGTACTACAGGTACAGGAATTGAAACTAACAGAAGCATTTTCCACTCTATTCTGTCATTATGAGCACAAGAACTTCCAACTCTTTCGCCCTATAATCACAAAGTAACTGATCCACTTCAATTTCAGATGTTTCTCTACTTAATGATTTGCCAGGTGTGAAAATATGGATGTCTGGAAAAAAGTGGTACATTCAATATCAATCTTCTTTCAATATATTTTCTGCTTTTATTACATTGTTCTGTATGTGTTCATGTGGTGAATTGAGTTAAATCGCATGGGCAGTGGTAAAGGGTGACAATAAATAAAAAGTCACATTAGTTGGACCACATCACAATCACATATTTGTTGTGTAGACAAACCTAGTCACATTGGCATAGACGTATTAGCTCTTGTTATGTCCATGATACATGGTGACACAAAGAAGTGGATTGTTGGACTTATTGCTCTACATCCCCTGTGTTAAGTAAGGCATGTTGCTGGTTTAGAATAAGTTACAACCAAGTCCCAGGACATTTTTCTGACATGTTTGGCAAGAAATACTAGAACATTCTGCAGGTAGCACATTGGATAGGTCAGAGCTTCAAACCTCGGAAACAATCTTTCGATGAAAAAAAATAAGAGCGAGTCCTGCACGTAAAGTAGGTTCTGGGCCGAAAAGAAGCTGCAAATAGGCGTTAGATAAATTAACATGCGAAAGGAAGCTGTTAGTCTAAATGAAATGGTTCAACCCATCTGATCAGAAGAGTGGGGGGGGGGGGGGGGGCAATACATTGTTGGCTTTGCATCATGTCAATATAATTAGTCTTGTTTGATGAGTATGACAGCTCAACACTCATCTTCCCATGCCCCTTACGAATCAACCCCACTAGCTTAATTTAAATTACTAATAATGATACCATAATTATTGATGAATTAAGTACTCTGCTTAAAGCTCCTCCTAGTTCATGCATAAAACAAGAACAAGTTTAAATTCTCTGCACCCCCTGGTGCATCCACCGTGTGTATAAAACTATATTTTTTTTTTGGACTCGTTACATTTCAAGTTCCAAGTTCTTTATCAAGTAGCTTGGACTTGTTCAAAACCGTAACAAATATATAATAATATCAGCAGGACCGGTCATGGGAGGTCTAGGAGGGCGCCCACCTTGAACCCATATTTTTAAAAAGACCCAAAATTCAAAAAATTGTAATACTAATATACATATATTTTATATAAAAATATAAAATTATTATAAATGTGTTCTTGTTCTCAGTCTAGTAATAAGTTTTAGTATTTGTTATTTTAAAATATTAAAAAATTGAGTTTTTAAATTTTATAGGTTAGGTTTAAAATTTATAAATAGGATGGCCTAGTTTGGCAATTAATTGTTAGTTGTTAATTGTAGCGATTTAAAATTGATGTTTTTAACTAGTTGATTGAATTAACTATTTTGACTAATTGAATTTAGCCGTTTCGAATATAACTGGTTGGTAATAGACTTTTAGACTGTTGCAATATATAATGCATTTCAAATATATTTCTAAATTGTAATATTGCATAATAATATTATAGTGAACAATATAAGTGTTGTATGTTTTGAGATGTGATTTAAATTTCATCAACCCTAACGTATTATATTATATGAATGAAAAAAAAAATTAGGGCCCATTTTTTCGGTTTCGCCCCGGACACCCACAAATTATGAAACGGCCCTGTATATCATATTATATCATATGATTTTAAATTCGGGGTAATAGGCTAAAACATAATCAAACTGGCTTAAAACTTGCAACTGGGTAACTGAACTTAAAAATTTTGCACTCGATTAAGTGAACTAATATAAACTTGCAATTAACTAACTGAACTATTAAAAAGTTGCAATTAAATTATTAAACTGATGGTCAACTTACAATTCGGTAATCAAAGTCAAAAAATTATAAAATAACACATATTTTCATTTATATACATTTATTTACTCAATTAAATTAATAATTTTGTTTTTAATATTAAAGATAACAATTGAAATCAAATTTGTATTTATCGAAAATCACAAAAATGAAAATCGTGTTTTAAATATTATATTATAATATTCACGATTAGATTTAGGCCATTTTTGAAGTTAGCATTTTTAAATAAAATTAGCTTATTGTATTAAGTTAGATGTTTTACCAAATGAAAAAGATAATATTGGTGTTTGGTAGTTGGCTGATTCAAATGGCTTTTTGGTCCCAATAAGTAATTTGAAAAATCCGATATTCGTCCGAAAAATTCGCATTCGTATTCGAAATAAAGCGGATATTATCTGTATACGAAACAAAACAGATATTATTTGTATTCGAATATGAAGATTGCGAATACAGATATAGGCATACTCGTATCAGATAATATCCGAATCCGAATAAATATATTTTATATTTAAATAATTTAAAAATATATTATATTATATTTATAGTGTGTTTATGTGTATATATGCGCGCACACACACACATATATATATATATATTAAATATTATGTTTATTTTTATTTAGTTTCCATTTGCAAGTTTATTTTTATACAGTAACCCTAATTACAAGTTTTTATTAATCTAGTAATTTAAATGTAAGTTGGGATTCGGTTCAGTTTTGTAAGTTGTAAGTTCAATTTTTATTATGTTAATGATGTTAACGGTAGGGAGCTAAATGAAAATTTTAATTTTTTGAGTTATGTAAATACAAGTTTTTTGAATCCAGGAACCCAATTGTAAAATTTTAGGTCACTTCAATTATATTTTAGGCTGGTCCTTTTAAATTCAAAGTGAAGCCTACATTCACATGAATTTGTTGGATGACCAAGACTTCTTGATTGTTGCTGTTACGTGTATCCATCCTATTCTAACAAACAAGGATCCTGGTCAAAAGCAGGCAATCCTAAGCAAATAATCTGTCGCTAAAATTAAGTAATTAATAAGTAATTAATAATCTTAATTACTTATTAATTCAGCAGCAGAAGTTTTAGAATCAAAAAATTAAAGAGAATTTACCAAAAATACTAATTTTTCTAAGTTTTTTTGCGATTTTACTATCTTCTGATTTTTTTTTATAAAAATACGGAATAAAATAAAATCAATCAAAATCAACCAAATATGCAATTAGTTGAATAAAGTTTTTTTGATTGATTTGGAGTTGCATATAGTTGCATAAACTCGTCAAAAGTTGCATGCAGTTGATTCCAGTTGTCAAAAAAACCGTATTTTTACAAAAAAATGACAGTATTTTTACAAAAATATTTTTAGAATTAGGTATTTTTCAAAAAAGTTCAAAATAAAATACGGATAAAGTTTCCCTGAATTAAAATCAATTTCCATTGTTGACTATTTTCCGAAATTTTTAGTTGACGAATGATGGCAAGCATCAAAGGTTAGAGATGGCCCCATCTAATAAATTGATAGAGGATACAAGCTAATCTGAAGGGTTGAATTAAATATTTATCAGAAAATTTACATGGTACATTATCCTGATGAAACCCAGTGTCTATCTGTTTTTCTTTACTAAGATGGGGATGGTTCAACTTTTCTCTGTTTGCGAAAATGACTGAAAAAAGTACACGCACCCACTCTTCTCACTTTTATTATTAAATATCTCCTTCCCTTGAATACCAGACAGGCATAACTCGATAGTCGGCGAGACATATGCGACCAGATTAAAAATATTAATAAATTTGTTGAAATAATACATTTTTAAAAAAATATTAAAATTAATTTTTTATTAAACAAATATTATCTTAAAATTAATGATACAATATGTATGTATTGATTAATAAATAACCAAAAAGAGACTAAAATATTAAAAACTTAATGTTCTTCTTAGTATAAATAAATAAATACTAGTGGACTTTGTATTTACATTATTTATATTAATTTTATCAACAATATCGTCCTTAATTTTCAAGTCATATCAATTTTTTTTTATCAAATTTTGATACCTTAGAGCATCTCCAATGCTAAAAACCCCTTAACTAAAAATATAGGTGTCATACCATAAATATTAATTATAGAAATTTTGTAAAAAGGTATTCACTTCAATGGAAAAATTCCCGTTAACTAAAAATATAGTCAATTTTCTCAAGTTGGCCAAATTTATTGAACATCTGCAAACATGTAACCAAATGCCACATCCTATGTTATCATATCAAAATAAAATATTTCATTTATAACTAATTTGAAATAATAATAACATACTATAATTAATATTTCACGCTATTTAGCTAACAAATATTGGAGAGGCCTAGAACTTTTCTAATTAAATATTTAAAGACCTCTTGAGAATATAAGCTGCGGATGTAGGTTATAAGCGCAGAAAGGTAATCCCGAGAGATTCACCATATCTGGAAGAAAAAGTGAAATAATTAAAGAAGATTTAGTTGTTTAATTAATTTTTATAATTTAATTAAAAAAGGGGTTGTACACTCGTAGACTGACTGGAGTGCCGTAAAAAGGTTAACAGCAATATTTTACTCATAATTTAAAAATTCAGTATGTTGACTTGACGAGCATTAGAAATGCATCATCACATAGGTCAGCTAGGAAGAATAGTACCTCGTAACTTTACTTAGGACGGGTCGGGTTCGGATCAGATATTGTAAAATCCAAATCCAAATCTAAATATTTCCGAGTTATTCAAATCCAAATCCATCGAATTTCGGATCGGATCGGGTATTTTTCGGGAATCCAAAATTAAGAATTATGTATTCAAATTTAATATTATTTATACATACAAACACTACTAATTACATTTATATGATAACTAAAATTAAAATACATTAACTAATACGTAGTTAAACAGATTATATTGCGGGTTGACATGTTCAGTAATATATAAGATATATTGATAACATAATATTTAGTATTTTAATTAGTTTTTTTTTTATAAATATATACAAAGTAAATCTTACATAATAAAAGCTGATTTTGAAATAAAAAGTGATAATTCACTTAATAAGTGTCGACAATCTTCATAATAATCTACTACTACTCAAATAATACAATAACAATATGTAAATTATATGTATTACATCTAAAATATTACATATAATCTATAATATATGTGTCGGATTTTAATCGGATTTCGGGTTTGGATTGAATTTTGGATTTTGGATCGGGTATCAGTTCAGAATAATCTAAATCCAAATCCAAAATTTCGGGTTCGGTATATTCAAAACTTCGGGTTTCGGATCGGATATCCGTCAGATCGGATTAATTTGCTATCCCTAACTTTACTCAAGTCACTCACTCAAAAATTATTTTATTAGCACAATCATGTTAATATAACAGCTGTAATTCAAATTCAGGTCTTCCAGATCACCTTTCATTTGAAAACTAGCATGATAACCCTGCTTACGGGTCACATTAAATTTCATCTTTTATTTCTTCAAATGTGGTGATAAAATCGGTTTATTTTTCATAACAATCCACTTCACGTGTCTCAGTTCAGTTGTTGGTAATAATTAATCGGCATTTCTCGACCTTAAAATATGGATTATTGAGTAAGTAATATATATATTTGTAACTCTAAAATGAGGGAAAATTGATTTTTTCGCCACCCAACTTATCGTGTTTTTAAGAACTTACCATTTAACTATTTTTTTTTCTTTTGCTCACTAATATTAGGTTCATATTTGTTTTTAGTTACTAACGTTAGGTTCGGATTTGATTATTAGCATTATATCAATTTTTTGTAGCATTATTAAAATATAGTGATAGTCTGTAATATTTTAATGATTTGATATATGTCTATATCTTTATATGTAGTACTCCATATGTCCCCAAATACGGTTTACCTTGGTGATGTTTGACAAGTATTTTAAGACTCCTAAAAGATGTAATTTCATGAATTAATTTAAATTTTTTTCTTCTGAATAATAATTTAACGTTTAAATTTTTATATACAAAAAAAAATTCTTAAAAATAAGTTATAAAACTATGTTTGTAAGAAAAATATCTTGTGAGAGTTGTTTGATTTAATACCAAATTCACATTATTACAACATTATTCTATTTTTGTGTTTATATATATACTTGTTTCACAATTTTATTAGAGTGGATGAGTTTATAGTTTTGATTTTGGTCGGTAAAAGTTGCATGAAGGAGTTGTGATTAGTGATTTCATTTGGTTTTTGAAAGTGTCGCTTGGTAAAAAAATTGATATGTAATTTTTTAATGTTTTTAGTACTTTATGATCAGTTTGCTAATTTGATTATATTAATTTTTTTATTTTTTTATTTCCCAATAATTTTAGTACGGATTGGGATGTCTCTTCGTAATAATTTTGGATTTTGAGTTTGACCCCACCTATAATGTAAAAGACGTATATGAACTGATTTTATGCGTCTGTTTACAATGTATATACATTTGTTCTGATCAGATTTTTTAAAACAATATGCTTCCTTCCTATAACATACATAAATATAATTCAGACATTATACTACTCCTCCATATGCATCTAGTAAACTCAGACACATATAAGCTTTCTTATAAGAAACACATGACACTTTTTGTTCTGGTTATCACTATATTTTAATAATGCTATAGAAAATTGACAAAATACTAATAATCAAATCCGAACCTAACGTTAGTGACTAAAAAAAATCCGAACCTAACATTAGTGAGTAAAACAAAAAAAATTATAGTTGAGTGGTAAGTTTCTAAACACATAATAAGTTGGGTGACGAAAAAAATTATTTTCCCTTTATATAACTATCGAGTAGTTATTTATTTATATATATAAAAGATTGTAAATTCTTATAATCACCCATGTATATATTAGAAGAAGTTGTCGCTATTATCATTACATGGTAATAAAATGTATTTTAAATATTATTATACAAGCATTGCTGATTAAGTGTACATCTCATCCATTAAATCTATATGACATAAATTTTACTTTGTAATTTCAGTCACATCCATACAATATATGAAAAAATTATTAGATCATTATAGTATTTTTGTATCATTGTATTTTTGTATTTAGTTGGTTAGAATTTGATTTAGTCTAAATGTTTGCGTTAAAGTTAGATTTGTAAAATAACAATTTTATGCCTAGTTGAGTGGAAAAGGTGAGATATAAATTTCACAATGAAACTTCTTCATCACAATCCCATATAACTTTTTAGTAGGTCAAAAAAAGTTTTGTTTATGTGTTAACCATGTTGAAAGTACAAGAACAATATATTTCATAAATCTCACATTTTTAACTATTTTAAATCTTAATTACGATATTTTTAATAGATCTATTATCACTTTTATCGATCTTACAGCCTTATTTTACTCCAACTTATTTCAAAGGTCTCCTACCTCCTTATTTCGGTCACTCTTGGTATACATACTACTACCTTATTATATTTTACATTCGCTCATCTTCATATATGTACATTATATTTCTTTTGACCGCCTCTCTTTCACTTTGATGACTTTAAAGTTGATTATCATTCCTCACTCATACCATATCTCATTCATATGTGATAATATTTCACTAAACTTCTCATCTTATATCGCTTTTAAAGCGTGGTGATCATATTCATAACTGGTATAGTGAATACAATGACGATATATGTGATGGTACATAAGACGATCTACACTTAAAATTCATGGTATTCCATCTAATCAGATTATTTTGTTTGAATTTTAGGATATGAAAGTTTTTTATATTTGCTTTTGATTATCAACTTTGATAATGGATCTGAATTAAAAATATGATATATAAATTACTTAAGTAATTTTATTTTAAGAATTCTTTTCTAGCCTAGTAATATGTTTAACAAATGCCAATTAGAATAGTCGATCTAATTTATGTGCAAATTATGTAAAATAAAATATGATATTCGTGTAAATTATTCTTCATATATTTAAATTTTAATAATCATATATTCATATTATTTATATAATATACATATTAAATTATCGAAAGGGGAGTGTTTTAAAATTAATATAATTGGTGAGCTATTTAGAAATTTAGTTAATGATTTTGAGAAATTATATCCTGGAGTAAAGGTTTAGTCGTCACAGGGTGGGATTGCACATGCACGTGATAAAGTGTAGGTATAATTATAATGAAGTAAGGGGGTTTTGGCGTGCACGTGGTAAAGTGTAGGTATAATAGTTTATTGTTTTGGTAGTATTTACACCTCATAAAGTGTAGGTACAATATATTTGTATAACAAACACAATAGATAACTAATTAAGAAATTGAACTATAAATATATATTCTTAAATTATATAAAATAATAATAAAAGTATTATATATATATCTAATAAAAGCAACAATTATCTTAATAAAAATAAATATAAGTAACAATTAAGAAATCATTTGTTAATCACGTTAAAGTAAAATCATTTTTTTACAAAAAATTGAAATATGTTAGTTTGATTTGAAATATTTTTGAATAGATAATTTTATTTTACTAAAACCGAAAAATTATGAAATATTGGCAATATGCAAACACAAAACAAATTTTCAATTTTTGATCAAACTCCACAATATTAAGAAAATAAAATATATAAATAAAATAAAAATAACTACTTAAACGTATTATATGAACTATAATTATATATTTTTAAATGATAAAATAATATTGAAAGTATTATGTTATATATATAATTCAAGAAATAATTTGATTTAAAATATTTGTGAATAGATAATTGTAACTTTTATTTTATAAAATAAGGAACACATTTTAAATATATTTAGGTATAATTATTACATGTGTTTTATTTTATTTAGTTAGAAAATTACTGTTTGTCTTTTAAAAAATTTAGAGCACATGAATCCTATAAAACTTAAAAACAAGGAAAAAATATATTAATGAAAACTATTACAATTCAAAATTGAAATACAAATTGAATAAAATATATTATAGATAGAGCACATGAATCCTATAGAATATAAAAATTAGGAAAAAATATAATAATATAAAAAAATTTACAATTCAAAACTGAAATACAAATCTAATAAAATATATTTAAAAGTACTATGACAATTAAGTGTAAAATATTTTTTTTCAAAATCATTACTAGAACCGAAAAATTATAAAATATTATTACAAAAGCCGCAATATGCAAATCCCAAATAACTTTCCAATTTTTTTATCAAACTGCACAAGATTAAGAAAAAATATATATAAATAAAAGAAAAATAAATACGTAAACATATTGTATGATATGATTAAAATATTGTATTTACAAATTTATAATGTGAAAAAATCAAACAATGGAAGAAGTAAAATAAATTATAATACATATGTTATATTTATGTTATCAATGTCAAATATAATAATATCATAATAACTAAATATGTAAGTACAAAAAGTATAATTTTTTTAAAGATACATTATTTATGAAGAATATAAAATATATTTAGAAAATAAAATTATCTTATTATAAATTAGTTAAATAAAGAATAAATATTCAAATAAAATATAAACAAAAAATAATCATCCCGTACATCGCACGCGTATAAAGCTAGTATATCAAATATTGTGTTGGTACAATGGTTGTAGAAGTGACTCCATGAGATCATGGGTTTAACTCCAATTAAATGCATTTTTTGACATTAATATGATTAAAGGGCATATAAGTAATTTACTAAATAGACTCAAAACCTATGTTCACATATAATAAATATAATAGATAGATGCGATCTTGGGGCATCTGTTTTAGAGTATAATAATAACTAACACGATAAGTCGTGCGAGATAGGATCATTTTTAACAATATTTTAAAATACGATGTATGTAATTTTTTTAATTTCAGCTTGCAAGAATTTTGTTAAAAAAATAAAGTGCATATTATCTTTATATTTTAATTAAAGCGTGTGAAAATTATTACCGGAAGCAGCTTATACTCACTGATTCTTTATACTCTCAAGTGATGGTATGTTGTGTCATGCCTACAGTTTTTTTTGTAGACTTTGATAATTCTGGTGATTAAAAATATTTTGGTTATATGTGATCTTTGAGTTATAGATGTGTTAATCTTCATCATAATTTGTTGAAGTCTGATATCTTTGGGCGTAAGGTGATTGAAACTTGTTGTACATTAAATAACAATGTTTTAGTTCAACTTTAGCATTCTCGTGTTAAAATATCATTACAATATTCCTAAGTTCATTTGACGATGTGTAATTAGCAAATATAAATAAATCTTCATTTGTGAGGTACATATATAATATGTCATCGTGTGTTGTCGTGTTAATATATGTTAGACACCGTTTATTCTAGTATATGGACTAACTCAACATTATACCAATCGTTATCGAGTTCTGTTTGTGAATGATTTATGTTTTCTGTCAGATACTTATTCAATAATATTTTTTCTAACACAACACACAAATATCAATTTTATTTAATATGTCATGTATTCAACTTTATTAATCACCCGACCTTAATGTAATGTGTGACATCTCTTTCATTTTCTTATTATGAATGATAGACCAATAAAAAGTTTAGTGTAGTCTTATCCTTTTTCAAAAATATATCATAGATAATGATATTAAGATGTGTAAATCAATGATTATAGTCACTTAATTTTATTTCATCTGTGTGATATACATATACACATATCATGTGTATAACTAAAAACACATATATTAAAGTGACAATAATTGTATTAAGGTGTAATAACTATTTTTAATATAGTAGACATAATGACAAATTTGTTATTGTACGTAAATAAAATGTCTAACCAATTAAAAGCCTATATTATATTATTAAAAATATAAATGGATAAAGAGATAGATTGATACATTCATTTTTTATAATAACTATACAAATAATCTAATAAATTATTTTTGAAGTGAAAAATAAAATGTCTTACTATTTACTATAGTCACCTATTATGTGTATTATTAAGAACACATGTAACAATATAGTGTAGTGGTATGGACATCTATATGTGAATGTATAGCCTCGAGTGTGACTCCAAACAACAATTTTTTTAGATAAATATTACATGTAAGGTAAATTATTCATTTCAACTCATGAATAAAATGCCTCATTAATTTTATACACATGTTGGTGTATCATATAAATAAAAATAAGCGCTCTAGCAGGGCTCCACAAATGTCCAAAACCGGACCGGATCAGACCAACCCGGACCGTAACAGGATTTTATCAAAATTATGTACCGAGAACCGGACCGACTCTATCCAGTCTTAGGACCGTACCGAAAAATATCCAAATTGGACCGGTTTGTCAGGTATGAAATACATACAGAAGGGAGGGGGGTGAATGTGTGTTTATTAATTTTTACTTAAAACATTTATGAATTATTTTCAAGAAATCAAGTTCAGTGTTTAGGCTTTCTTGAACTTAACAGCTAAAATATTTTTGTAGTGATAATTAATTAATTGTAGAAGACAAAGAGAAATAATTATCAAAACTCACTTGATCTTTATTCAAAATCAATTGGGTTGTGCTATAAATTTAAGTTCTTGAATATTGAAGAACTTAGCTTCTATTTGAGAGAATACAAAGAATTCTATTGTTACTTCAAGAAAAAGGACCCGTAACATGCTTTATAGAACAACATGCACAGTTTACAGAGATTGCACTAAAATAGACCAACATATTTTCTAAAACTCTTTTGTCTATATGTATTTTAAGTGCTACAAATATGCAAACAGTCTTTCAGAGCTGTTACACTCCTTTGTCCCGTTCATCTTACCCCTTGATCTTTGCATTTTTTAAGTTGCATTTCTAGAGTTTCCATTTTAATGATAAAACAGTTTGTTGACTGGTGATCGGAATTTCATGATAGATGCATTATGTAAATACAACTGTCGTCAAGATATTCTAAGTGCAAAAATCTCTGACAGAGATGTCCATATCGCGATATGAAAAGACTTGTAGATATCTCCACATCTCGATATAGAACTGACTTGTCGATATCTCCACATCATGATATATAAATGACTTGTCGACATGTCCACATCGTGATATATAAATGACTTATCGATACTCCACATCTGTACATGTATTTTACTTGTCGATATCTCCACATCTCTACATGTATTTGACTTGTCTATGTCTCCATATCTCTACATGTATTTGACTTGTCGATATCTCCACATCTCTACATGTATTTGACTTGTCACTATAGATCTCAGTAGCTTGTAGAGACTTCTCTGTAGCTTCCATATCGATATGACTTCTCTACAGGCTAGAATAGATCTCCACATGACTTCTCTACAGGCTTGAGCATTTCTCGATATACTTCTCGATATTCCTTGATTTGTAACTTCTCGATATTTGACTTAGAACATTTTTCTATCTACAACATTATTCTTCTCCAAGCTATGTATCTTCATTCTGAGGCATGATCAGGCTTGATCTTCTTCCAGAGATTTATTCCTTGGCTTGTTGGCTGTTTATAGAAAAATATTTCAGTATAGTCTTTTAATCATTTTTACAGACTCAAAGAATACATTTACGGATTACACAAATTATTACAAGTCAAATAATTCTTAGGATTGTCAATGCGGCTTAGTCTTGTTATATTAAGGCATGTCTTGCACACCAATCTCCGCCAATTTGTGAGAAGATTACTTGTCACAAATTCATGCATGATAACAAGACTACCCCAAGCTAAAATGAGAAAAAGAAATATAGATAAATTTATTCTTTTTTTATAAAGCTATCACTTGGCAGTTACAATTAGAATTTAGATTACCGACTTAGCTAAAGTTTTCATATCCAGGATAAGATCAAACTAAGTCCTTCAACCTTACAAGGCACTCCAGTTCTTCAATGATCTCAGTTGCTCTCAATGCTTCCACTAGCTTCAGCCATTCTTCCAATGAGTAACTACCAAGATGTTCAACTTTGTACCTTGACAATCTTTGGGTTCTGATATTTAGAAACACATCATTCTCAGAAACTCTGCACAATCCTTGAGCTTTAAATTCATTTGATCTTCTCTCCATTTTGTCTGACTCCTCAGCCTTCCTAATGGCCCTCTCTTTCATCTCCACAATTTCCCTTACCCTTCTTTCATTTCGGTTTATCAATATTTCAGCTAGTTGCACCTTCCTCATTCTTGTGAACATATCATTCTCAGTCATTAGACTAATCACCTTTTCAAGCTCCACCGTTGAGAAGTTTTCCATTATTTCTTTTTTGAATATGTTGAATGAGCCATCCTTGAAGTAGAACTTTACCTCTCCCAGAATGTCCACACAGACTTTGTATATTAGTTAAGCCTATTGATTATTGTAGTCATCTTCTGAGAATTTTTCTGAAATTGGTAGAAAATCATCTTGATTATAGCATGCCCATAGTGCTCCCATTTTAACTTTGTTTTTCCTTGGCTTTCTGCCAAAACACTTGAAGTGTGTCTTGACTAGTGTCTTGAATGATGGAGGTTTAACTAGTTTCTTTAATGTGACTTGGTTGGCCAGGATAGGTGTTTTTAGTAAAGAGTTGGTTGTGAGTTTGTAGAATTATCTAGGCTTGGAGGTTTGAACAGTTGAAGTTTCAGTTTGGCTAGGCATTGGCTTTTGAGTTTTTTGATTTAGAGATTTTTGGCTTATAAATTTCTTCTTGGTATCTATCCCATCTTGTCATTCTGTTTCTTCTTCTTTTCATCCTTTTTTTCTCTTTTTGTAATCACCCTTATCACTCCCTTTCTCGTCATCCTTGCTATTCTTTCCATCTTTATTACTCCCACTGCCTTTGTTAGAGTGACTAGGATTTGAGCCAAAAGATTTATGTTCATCCTTATTTTTCTCATAATCATCCTTGTCCTCATCTTCAGTATTTATAACAGTTTTAGGTAGCATGCTCTCAACATTGTCAATATATCTCCTCGAAATCCTGATTATTTTAATATCCTCAATAGGCCTGATCTTTTTATGCTTTAACCCTGATTCCAAATTCATTATCAGTCTTTTATTTCCCATCACAATGTTTAGGGATTTGGAAGTGTCTGCATTTTCTGGTGGTTAGGCATATGTAAGCCACCCCTTTGCTAGGCTGAAGATAGGCTTCAGGAAAAGCTCCTTCTTGTACTGATTTGAGTTTCTTTAGCAAGATGGTGTCTTCTAAAATCATCATATTTACTTTGTTGATGAAGATATCAAGTTCTGATGCTCTCGTAGATTTTAGAAATGATAAAGAGACCTGCATACACCTTTCAACCCCAACATCCTTGACATTAATCATCACCCTCTTTTCTTTCATCATTCCACTTGTGACTAGTAGATACCTCAGGATATTCACATTTCTGTCAACAACTTTCCTATATGTGTGGTAATTAGGGTTCACTAAAACTATCGGGCACTCTAGTAATTCACCAAACTCTTTGTCTGAGCAAGGTCCTTCTGCAATCTTCTTGAGTCTCTCTTCCATACCAACCTCTTCTGAATTTATAGATTTTAGCTTGGACTCTTTCTCCATCTCCCCCTTAGGCTTGTTAGCAGGCTGAATAGGGTGGTTAGAGATTTGAGCCCTGACATTATGTATGGTTTCTAGAGGTGGAATCTTTAAAGCCCCCATGATAGCTCCCAGTGACACATTAATCTTCATTTGAAAGTAATTCTGGGAGTTTATCAATGACTTGATGCCATTTTGTTGACTTTGAACTTGAGCTATGAGATGGTTGACTTGAGAAACCATATTTGTATTGGATGATTGAAGTTTAGCAAACTGGGTTTGTAAAGATTGAAGTTGAGGAGTTGAAGAAGAAGCTGAACTAGAATATACTCTACCACCAATGCTTTCCTGAACCATCCTTCTTATTTCTCCATCCATTAAAGTAGAGGGTTCATACCTAGCTTTGTAAAGTTGATCTACCCTGACCTTGTGGCATTATTCTGAGAATTGATGCAAAGCTATACATGAGTCCCTCAGTTGTTTGATGCTTGCTTCCACACCTATTAGAGTAAAGGTGGACAAAATTTCAGAGAATTTGCCAAGTTATTGTTTAACTTCAAGCTGTTTAGATATGAGTTCATCTATTTTCTTCTTCACTATCCTCATAAGACTGTCTTGATGACCCTCTAGACTTTTCTCCAATACTTTGCCTATATAGTTGAATGCTTTAAGTTGAGTTTTGTACACCTCAACGATTGCATCATAGACCTTTGAGGAGTAAGCACTGTTATTCCCAAATAATACAACAAGAATTATAAAAGAGGGGGGGGGGTTGAACGTAATTTTGGTTTCTTTTTATGATTTTAAAACTGTTCTTACTTAATAATATAACTGTGCAGATTTTTCTATGTTGCGGAATGATAAAGATATGAAAATCAAACACAAAGAAATAAAATATAAGGCTTTAAAACTTTCTGGTGGATTTGAACTTATCCACCAGAGATATATATATTAATATGGGAACTCTGTGATGCTTGAGTAGCACACAGCTGCTTACAAGTGAACTTACAGAATTACAAAGAGATGCTTAACATATTCAGCCTTTTCTATCTCTCTGAAAATAATGCTTACTTACTTAGTTATTTGTTCTACTTGCTACACTTGGTTTATATACTACCAAGTTACATGATAAAAAGACAAACGAGTAAAACAAAAATTATTTCTAGTCTAATTTCATGCTACTTCATTACACTATCCAACATCTTTGAATATATTCATAATTGCATGGAAATGGTAATGCTTCTTTATTCTTTAAATCCTGCAATTAGGCTGCCACATTCCATTTGCAAATACCCGACACATGTGACTGTGTTGTCACTGTCAACTGTTCTTTTGAATATGATCATCCGTCGGGACTATGTTGGTCATCCGTAAGATTCCTTGTTGATTATCTGTCGGGAGCCTTTGTAGATCATCCGTCGGGAGCCTTTCGGCCACTTGACTCTATTTCACTTATACATAATTACAAGACATCTTATATTTACAATTTTCCACCCTATTCTGCATATCAATCTAGTAGTCAATATGACTTTAAGAATCCTACAAAATATATTGTTGTTTGCAGACATGTGCTACAAGACTTATTATGACATAAGCTACACTCTCGATAGATGTTCAGTGGTCATCCGTCGGGACTATAAAGTTCATCCGTCGGGACTATTGTAGAACATCCATTGAGAGCTATAAAAACACTAAGTTAAATCTACTAAGGTATTTTTTCCAACTTATCATCAATTTCACAACATATTCCTAACAGTCTCCCCCAATTTATGTCTACTGGAATTGTAGCCATAAATTAAGAGAAACTTGATGATAACAAAACACCCTAAATGTAGAGATTGAATTATGGTAGATAAAACTAGTCAGTGCTACAATTTATTTGAAAATTGAACAAACTAAAGTGTACAAAGAGTTCTCACAATCATTTTCAAGGTACTCCTCTAGTCTGAGCAGATGTGATCTATCTCCTTGATTGTCTTGATTTCTTCCCAAGCTTCCTGTTGTTTTCTTCTATTTGATTTCGGAGTTGTCTATAAAATTCAAGTTCTTCAGCATTTCATAGATCCAGCTTTTCTTGCATTTCCAATAAAGTCTCATTTCTTCAGATGCTCAATTGGTCATCCAGTCTGAAGAATCTCCTAACACCCTTTTCATCCATGAATTCCATCAGCCAGTAAGGCCTCAAGTGCACTCTATTTCCTGTGAAGGGAATTTATAGAATCCTTGGGAGTGCATCTGAGGCTTTGCTGCTGCTCCTTAGTTCTTCTATCTTCTTTAGAATCATTCTCTTAGCAGTCACATTAAATCCAAAATTTTTCTTGAAAGATGAGAAGATCTTTATCAAAATAGAACAACTTTCTTGAAGAATCCTGTGAAGGGGCCATATGATCTCTTTCCTACCCTTGTATTTAAACACCAGTCTTTCAGGGAGATTTTTGTGAGCATCATTTGCTCTTACTTCTTCTAGCTCATCCATGTAGAGATTTATATCTGAAAATTCCTTGATGTCAATGATATATAGAAGATCTCCCTTGTTGACAGTTGGTTGATTTTTAGTTAAGATTTTGGTTTTGAGACTCACAGGCTTGGCCTTCTTGAATGCTCTTATCTTTGTCTTCTTTAACTTGTTGAAGATTGGTAAATTGAGCTCAGGAAGAGGCAAGCTATCCCACTCTACTGGTTCATCTTTGGGAACTATTGGTTCACCATGAAAATTCCTTATAGGATCCACCTTAAATTCCTCATGTACCACTGAGGGCTTGGATGTTTGAGTTATAGATGTAGACTGGTTGAGAATGTAATCTTCCATCTCATCATCACTGAAGTCCAATCTTCTTTTGACCCTGACTTTATATCTTGGATTCTTTGTCTGTTGAGGTTCCTTGTGCATTTTCTGATCCTGAGCTTCAGCTATCTTAGGTTGCTTCTCAGAAATCTCAGTTGCAGTTTTCACAGCTTGAAGCTTGGATACTATAGCAGCTTGCTTTATCTTCTGTTTGAGCTTCTTAGCATCTAAAGAAGTTTGCTTCTTTTCTTGTTTAATTCTCTCCTTTTCTTCCTTCTTAGCTTCTGGAAACTGGGGGTATCCAACCACCACACAGATTTCTTTCCCATTCCTGTAGATCTTAGAAATTCTTCTCTTTAGTATAGAGTCAGTTGGATCCTTGAAGAATGTAATGGACCTTGCCAACAGCTTCTTTTCATCTGGCCTTGGAGTCTCAAACATAAGATCCAAGGGGTTCTTGTCAGATGACTTTGGATAATTTCTTTTGGACTTCAAAACCAAGATGGATTTTAATACTTTATACATGAAGGTTGGCCCTTTTTCATATTACCCAGACTCATTTCATTCACTAAGATTTGCTTGACTCGAGATAAGTGATGAAAGATCTTGTCTGGTTTCTCTATTTGACCAAATTTCTGCTCAATCTTCTTGTCAAACTCCTCCCACTTTTCATTCAGTTCAGATGCCTTGAGATTGATCAAATCTATACTGTCTATCACTGGTGGCTTAGTGAAGGTGATTTCTGAAACAATTACCTTGCTGACATTTATCTTCAGCACTATCTCCCCCTCACTTGCAGCACCTTGACTAACTGAGGTGATTGAGCCTTTCTCCCCCTTTTTGTTAGCATCAAGTTGAGAAGTTTTAGGTTTGGTATGTGCATCCACCAGCTGTTGAAGAAGCATAGTTTGATGAGCTTGATTGAGTCTGATTTTAGTGAGCTCACTCTCTAGGTTAATCACCCTTCGGTTAACAACATCAATTTTGGAGTTTGTTTTAGAATCCTTCCTGAGTCTTTGATGTAGATCTCTCATTGTAGCTTCAGGAAGCTTAGACTCCAATCTGTCAGATACATCCCTCTTGATATCAGTTATGGAGGCTTCGAGTGCATCTACCTCCTGAGTCTATTTGAGATTTAATATTTGATGTAATTGAAGGGAGTTGAGATGAGCTTGCAGCAGACTTTTGGTGTTGGCATCTGTGGAGGCTTGAAGAGCTGTATTGGTCTGTTTGATGAGAGAGATTAGGGTTGACTTGAAATGATGCTCACTGCATTCTTTGCTAAACATCCATGATGGAGTGCTTGTATTTCTGCTTGAACCAGCTTTTCCCCCTAAATCCATGGGCTCCTCCTCTTCATCATCTCCACCACTGTCTCCAAATTCACCATTGAGAGAATCAGAATCTATACCAGTTGTAATAGGCAAGGCATTGACTGCATCATTAGCCCTTTGCATAGAAGCAGTTGTGTGTACCAGATTCAAAGTTCTCTTAGCTGCCTCATTTCCCTATTCAGCTAGAATTTGATAAGCTGGAATAGGATGAGTAAATGCCTCAGCATCAAAAGAAACAGAATCTAAGACAGCTTGATAATCTTGCTGAAATAGTTGTTTCTTGTCAGCTTCATTGACATCCATTAACTCACTAATAATAGGCTCTTCCCAAACTTCAGTACCTGCATTTCTCTCATGATCTTTATATTCTTGCATCAAAGGCTCCCCTTGGCTCACCACCCTCACACCCTCACCTTCACCTATTAAGGTGGAACTCCCTTCACTCACTTTTGCCAGGCTGGAAGAAATAGCCTGCATATTTTCTCTCTTTTCCTCTCCTTTTGCCTGAGAGCAACTCAACCTCTCACTCTGTTTTCACTCCCTTCCCTCAATCCTAAGAGTGATTGTGCAACTACTAGCTCATCTACACTTGTAACAATTGTTGAAAATTCAGCTTATGTAGTGAGTACCGAAGGATGAGGAACATCTATCGGGGTAGTGGTTAGGATAGCTGATGGATGACTGCTGTTAGACATATACGTCGGGATAAAATCACTAGCCGATGGATGAACAATATGCATCAGAATAGAGGAAATGATAGAGTTTGGAGTAGAAACTATTATGGACTATGTGCAGATTGATGATAATTTAGGCACATAAGTCTCAATAGTTCCTGAAAGAATTGGCAAGTGAGCCAACAGATCATCTAGAAGATGATGCAAGATGATGCGCACTTGCACTGAATTTTGGCTTCTCCAACAGAGTTAAAGAAGGAGAATCATAAATTGATATGTGAATCATATCCACATCCAGAGAATTGGTGGGAGGTTTTTGTGTATCTAGTGTGTGCGAGATGTTTATTGTTAGAGATTTTGGCCATGACTCCACATTTATTGGAGCCACATCAAACTGAGTTTGAGAAGGTGCAGTGACTGAGTCTTTAGCTGCAGTTTGCACTGTGTGTGATCCCTGTGCATCCCCAAGTTTTATAGACTTCTTCTTTCTTGTATGAGTCTGGGGTGAGTCTGTGTCCCTAACCCTATTGGCCCGTGCTCCTGGTTGGGAGCTTGTTTCAATAGTAGCATCCTTTTGGGAGGATGAAACTAGAGATGTGCTAATTTCCTTATTAAGCACCACAATTTGTTGAGAAACTGTGGTGTGGCTAGGTTTGGGTACACTCACCATCCTTATTCTTAGGGCTTCTTTGATTTTCACCCTGTCCCTCACCAATCTCACCCACCTTCACACTCCCCTCTTTGTTTTTGGTAGATTTTGAAACTGACATCTTTTGAGAGACACCAGAGTGTGGTTCCTTTGATTTGGATTTTGAAGTTTTGGATTTTGTGGCTTGGGTAGGCATCTGTTAGGTCATTGACACAGATTTCATAGCCACAGTCAATGGAAAAGAAACTTGAGAGGTAGAAGAAGTAGGGACATAAGTATTTACCTCACTTACCTGAGGGCCCTCCATGATAGGCAAATAACATAACCGCTACAAATTAGTCTAAGATATGCATTATCAATTACTAACAGATAATGATAATTATCTTTAACTGAATATACAAAGTCCTATCACTCAGAACGTAACAGATATCCATCCCTTAAAATAAGGAACATAATCATTCTTCACAACAGACTGCCTTCAGATGCTGATGTTCTGTAGATACTGATGATGCATCAAATCCTGACGATACATCAAATACTGATGACATCCAAACATAGTCAATTCTTGAGCTCCTCCTGATCATTGAGAATCAGCACGTAACATTTTACTTTAGGATGATTTAACTTATAATATAATAACTAACCTATAATCTGTGTGATGCACAGGCTGATTATAACATTTGTAATTTTATTATTTTATATAAATAAATATAAAAATAATCATTATATATTATTGAGATTAATGAATTCAAAATATTTACATATTATTTTTTATGTATCATATTATTGAAGGATTCAAAATTTAGATAGTTAAAGTCTTAAAACTTCCTCCTACTTCGCTTCGCTGCGCGGGTGCATAGCCTGTAGGAAAGTGGAGTCTTGGATGATTTGGTATTGTTTTTTAAATATTATTTCCTAATTTTTTTTCTTGATTTATTAATTATATTTTAAATAGTATTAGCATACTTTTCAGTAAGATGTTCACCAATCGACCAAACGAAACCATATTTCGCTTATAATAGTATTATTATTATTATTATTATTATTATTATTATTATTATTATTATTATTTTAATTTTTTCTTGATATTATATTGTTATATTATAATTTGGATTATTAATATTAATTTTGCATGTTTCCCTACAAAAGAGGTAATAAAGAAGTTGAGTGCAATTAGAATTTAACTTGGATAATAATTCATAGAGTTTGTATTTATATTAGATACATTATTTATTTTTCTTTAATAAAATTATATTTATTTAAATTTTGTTGTAAACATATTTTTTGGGAAGGTGTTAACCAATCGACCAAATGAAACCATGTTTCGCTTATAATAATATTAGTAATATATTTTTAAATATTGTCCTTTTAGTTTTTTATTGATTTATTAATTATATTGGTATATTATGATTTGAATTACTAAAATTAATTTTGAAAGTGTATGGTTTCTTAAAAAAGGTAAGAAATAATTTGAGGGCAATTAGAAATTAAGTTGGATAATAATTCATAGATTTTGTAGTTATATTAGATACATGATTTAATTTTTTTAATAAAATTATATTTGTTTAAACTGGAAGGTGTTAGCATACGTTTTAGGAAGGTGTTAACCAACCGACCAAATGAAATCATATTTCGCTTATAATAATATAGTTATTGTTTTCCTAGTTTTTTTATTTATTAATTATATTTTGAAAAGTGTTAGCATACTTTTCAGTAAGATGTTTACCAACCAACCAAACGAAACCATATTTCGCTTGTAATAGTATTAGTATTGTTTTTTAATATCTTTTCTTGATTTATTAATTATATTGTTATATTATAATTTGAATTTGTATGGTTCCCTACAAAAGAGGTAAGAAAGAAGTTGTTGTGCAAGACATGCCTGTATCATAACAAGACTAAATCAAATTGAAAGCCCTAAGAATTAGTTTTATGATAATCTAAATTTGTATTTTGTACAGTATTACTTGATTCTATAAAAATGTCATAGATTAGACTGGAGTATTATTCTGTACACAGTCTCAAGCCTAAGAATAAACTCTGGAAGAAGATCAAGAAGATCATGTCTCAGAGAAATTGTGAAGAAGCTTGGAGTTGAATAAATCTTTTTTGGGAAAAACATTCTAAGTCAATAAATCTCAAGTCACAGATCAAGTCATATAGAGAAGTCATTCGAGAACTCCTGAATGACTTATTGAGAAGTCAAGGATAACCTATCAAGGAGTCTCAGAGATATCGACAAGCCAAATGAAGATATGAAGATTAAAGATATCGACAAGTCATTACTGCATTCGATAACTCAGAGATATCATTAAGCCAAAATGAAGATATGAAGATTGGAGATATCGACAAGTCAATTCTACATGCAAAGACTTGGAGACCTCGACAAGTCAAGTTTACATTCGAGAACTCATAGACCACAACAAGTCAAGTTCACATTCGAGAACTCAGAGACCTCGATAAGAGTTGGGATGATTCTGACAATGATGAAGATGAGGAGGTTGGAAACTATGCACGCATGGTCTTGAAGAAAGGAGAGTCATCCTCATCAAAGACAAATGACCAACTCTTACTACTATTGATTTGAATGTTAGTCAATATAAGGAGACTGTTGAAAAGATAAGCATGGAAATGTTCCACATTCATACTAGCTTGGTAGCAGCTACTGAAGAGGTCAGTAGGTTATCAAAAACAAATGAGAAGCTTGAGATTGAGAAATAAGATCTAGAACTGCAGCTTTTTGAGCTTGAAACTGTCAAGCAAGAAAATGAAATCTTAAGAACAAGCTAAAGTGTGCTACTGAGATAGAAGCTATGTTGAGGGAGAAGCTAGAGAAGAATGAAGTAAAATTGAAATCATTCAAAAATGCATTTCAGTTAGTTGGTCAGTACTATGGGATAAACAAACCATGTGTTAACATATCTATTGGCTTGCATTATGATACATTGAATAATAACAAGAAAGTTGAAGGTGATAAGGGAAAATCAACTGAAAGTGAAGATGTCCCATCTATGCTGAGAAAGGTTGGCTCACCTATGTTCAAAGCATGTGAAGTAAATTTCAGTGAAGAAGAGTTGATCATAAAGCAAGAAATTGCTGATGAAGACAATGAAAAGAAAAATACAGAAACAACTCCAACTTCCAAAGCTGAGAAGAAGCCCATGGTTGATCAAACTTCCAAAAAGCCAATCAAGGAGGTTAAAACTAAGAATGCAGGAAAGAGAAAGATAAACATAAATGGGAATATTAGGATAAATAAAAGCAATAACTTTGCATTTATTACAGATGCTCCTAGAAAACAATGTCAGAAATGTGGCTCTACAAATCATCTAACTCACCTTTGTAAAAAGGCTGCTAGTGAGTCAAGATAGGGAGCATGTAAGTATAATGAAGCAAAGACTGAAGATCCCTATTCCTTCTGTGATAAATTTGATTGCATTCCTTGCCATATGAAAGTAATGACAAGTTGTCATAAGCTGAGAATAGATCTCAAGGAAATCAATATTGAGTCTGCAGCAAAAAAGGAACATGCAAATCACGAAATGAACACCATTCTTTCTGAATCAACTCATTCTAATTCTGCACATTCGGTTAACAAGAAGAAAGTATCCAACACTGCTTGAGTAGATAAAAATACTTAATCCTCATTGTGTGCAGGCTAAAGTGAAGAAAGTCATATGGATCATAGACAGTGGATGCTCAAGACATATGATAGGTGACATGGCCCTGCTATCACAGTTTGAGGAGATGGCTGGTACATTAGTGACTTTTAGATACAACGACAAAGGTTTCACAATGGGATATGGCAAATTGATTTCAGGAAATATTGTCATTGAAGATGTAGCATTGGTTGCTGGTTTGGAAGTAAATCTTCTAAATGTCAGTCAATTCACAGATAGAGGATTTAATGTCAAATTTGACAAAGGAGAATGCTTAATCATCAGCAAAAAGACTAATGAAGTTGCTCTGAAAGAAGTAAGAAAGGGTAGCCTATTTGTTGCAGATTTGAACTCAGCAAATGAGGATGGAATTTGTTGCTTGTACACCAAGACATTTGAAGAATAAAGCAAATTATGGCATAAAAATCTCTCTCACTTGAATTACAAAGCAATCAACACTCTAGTCAAAAAGGAGTTAGTGAGAGACTTGCCAAATCTGAAGTTTGATCAAAATGAAGTTTGTGAAGCCTGTCAAAAAGGAAAAATGAAAAGATCAAGTCACAAGAGTAAAACTGTGAATTCCATAAGTGCACCTTTGCAACTTATTCACACGGACTTATTTGGACCAGTTAATGTCCTGTCAATTTCAAGAAAGAAATATGCACTTATGATGGTGGATGACTACTCAAGGTACAAATAGGTAGAATTTATGTATTCAAAAGATGAAACTCCACACATCATAATTGAACACATCAAGAAGATTGAGAAATAGGCTGAAGATCAGAATTGTGTAAAAAGATTGAGGAGTGATAAATGACAAAAAATTCAGAAATGTAACTCTAACTGAATTCTGCAAAGACAAGGGCATTGTCAAAGAATTCATAGTAGCTAGGACACCTCAACAAAATGGTGTTATGGAAAGGAAAAATAAAACATTAGTGGAGGTTTCTAGAACAATGCTGCAAGATGCCAAATTGCCAACAAGTTTTTGGGAAGAACCTATTAACACTGCATGCTATACTCAAAGCAGATATCTCATCAACAAAAATCTTGGAAAATCACCCTACTCAATCCTATCTAAAAAAAGCCTACTGTGAAACATCTTCATGTGTTTGAAATCAAGTGTTATATTCTAAAGGACAACTCTGAATATGTCGGAAAATTGAACTCTAAAGTTTTTGAGGCAATTTTTTCTTGGATATTCACTGGAGAGAACTACATACAAAGTCTATGTGATTGAAAAAAAGAAAATCATGGAAAGCACATATGTTACTTTTGATGATGACAAATGTCCGGGCTTGGAATGTCTTACGTGCTGATTCTCAATGATCAGAAGAAGCTCATGATCTGATTACATTTTAGATGTCATCAGTATTTGATGTATCGTCAGGATTTGATGCATCATCAGTATTTGCATGTCATTAGCATTTGAAGGCAGTCTGTTATGAATTAATTATGTTCCTTATCTTAAGGGATGGATATCTATTACGTTCTGAGTGAAAGGACTTTATGTATTTAGTTAAAGATATGTATCATTTTCTGTTAGTAACTGATAATGCATATCTTAGATTGATTTGTAGCAGCTGTGTATTATATAGACACAGTTTAGGTCATCACATAGTGATTAACTCGAGTATTGTACGACCTAGCAGCTCTCAAGAACATCAGTATTTCTTGAGAGAGTTTGTAACAGTTTTTATCAGAAATATAAAGAACTGTTATATTTTTATAGTTGTTCGAAACATCTATACAATTATATCCAACCCCCCTTAAATAATTGTATTACCACTGGGAAATAATTGGTATCAGAGCAAACTGATAAATTTACAATCAGAAACGATCTAAACATGTCTCTGAACAACTATGAAAGTATTAAAATCGACATTCTAAAAAAACTGAGTATCCTACATGGAAGGTGAAGATGCTCATGCACCTGGAAGCTACAGATCCAGACTACCTCGACGTAATCAATGATGGACCTTACAAGCCAACAAAACTGGTGCCTGCAACTCCTCCTGTTGCTGAACACCTTCAGTTGAAGGAGAAGAGTGAGTGAACACCAGAAGAGAAAGTTGTTGTGTTGAAGGATGCAAAGGTAAGAAACATTTTGCATAACAATCTTGACTCTGTGATGTCAAACAGGGTTATAGCCTACAAGATGGCCAAGGAAATCTGGGATGCCCTTGAGACTCAATGTCAAGGAACCATGGCCATCAAGAAGAACATAAGGGTTGTTCTAATTCAAGAATATGAACACTTTGAGGCCAAGTCTGATGAATGTCTCACCGACATCTATGACAGGTTTCTCACTCTGCTTAACAATCTATCTTTGCTGGGAAAGGTGTATGATATGGAAGATTCAAAGACCAAATTTCTGAGAGCTTTGAATGAGGAACGGGAGACTCAGACTTCAATCATACGACATCAGTATGATTTGGAAATAATCACTCTGGATGAAATCTATGGCATGCTGAGAACTCATGATTTGGAAGTTCAGCAAAGGAAAGAGAGGAAAAACAACAAGGGAATATCAGTTGCTTTGAAAGTGAATGCTAAAGTTTCAAAAGACAGGTCTGTTGAAGCTGCAAGGAAAGAGAACAATCTGCCAGAATCAGATACTGATGATTCATCATCAAATACTGATGATGATACTGATTCTGAAACTGATGAGAATATGACAGATTCTGATGTCATGCAAATAGCTGCATTGCTAGTTAAGGGCTTCAAGAGGATGCAGTTCAGGAAGTCTCAGAAGAAAAGAAGCTTCAGGAAGAAGTTCACTGGAGGAGAAAGGAAGTCGTCTGGAAGAAGAGAAGGAAAGGACTCTAAAGCTGGAAAAATTGATAGATCAAAAATCAAGTGCTACAACTGTGATGAACCTGGTCGCTTTGCTACAGAGTGCAAAAAGACAAAGCATGACAAAGGGAAGAACAAAGCCTTGATTACATCAAGCAAGGATTGGATGGATTCCACTGATTCTGAAAATGAAGAAACATGATATACTCATCTGATGGTCTTTGTGATGCTTGCCAAAAGTCCAAACAAAGAAGAGCATCTTTTAAAAGTAAAACATAATTCTCTATCACTGAACCATATCATATGTTACATTTGGATCTCTTTGGACCAATGTGTAGGATTTTATCTATCACAGAAGCATGGTAAAACAATTTTCTTGATATAAAATCCAAATAAAAGTATACAAATCGTGATTAAAACATATGGGATCGATTTTTAACCTTTAAAAGCGATCCAAGAACAACGAGCGGAGATCCCTAGCAGCTACTCCTCAAGTGTAAAGCACTCCACCAGTATCCACCCAGAAATCGATGTAATGAAGGAGGAGGAGGTGGAGAGAATTAGGGTTTTTTGTAAATTTTTTTAGGTTGAGGCAAAAAATAGGGTTTATAATAGTATATTTATAGGCAAAATTTTTAGCTGAAAATTTTCCCATAAAATATTATTATTATTAACCTTTTATTATTCTCACTAATAATTAAAACACCTTTTAATTATTAATCCTTTTTCTAAACACTTTAGAAATAATTCTCTCACTTGATTTAATTTCCAAAAAATTAAATTCTTAATTAATAATATTAAGAACTTTTTCTTAATTAATTTATAATCAATTAAATCTCATTTAATCAATTATTAAATTTGCCAGTTAATTATTTATTTCATAAATAAATAATTATCAGCCATTATTAATTAATTCCTCCACCATTAAATCATTATCTTTTATGGTGTGACCCTGTAGGTTCAATATTAAGCCGGTAGTAGAAATAAATAATAATAAAACTATTTTATCATTATTTATATAAATTCTCTAATTCATTAAATATGATTAATTAATTAATCATATTTATTCTACATCGTGAGGGATACTTCTCAGCATATCGCGACTATCCAGATAATACGAATTCACTGCTTAGAATACCAAGAACCTATTCAGTGAGTAGTTACCGTACAATCAATTCCTTCTACCCTACAATGTCACGATTAAATATAAGGCATGAAACTTGTGTCAAGCCTATCTTATTTAATCACTTGCTTTCCCATTCACTATGCTTAGTTCTATTTAATGTAAATTAGAAACTCCTTTTTAATTTCATTCACTCTGGCCAGAGATTCCTGGACTAGCATAAGTGGATCAGCATTGAACATTCTCTTCCTTCACTGGAAGGGGTAGATCCTTTATTGATCATACACTATCTTCATGTACAAATTCCTATACCCAGTAGAGCCCTTATAATTATCCCTGGAGACTAAGAACTAAACCAAAGCATAGTTCAGTGTACACAAGATGACTATGATGACCTCAAGTCTAAGGATACTTGTACAACTAACACTATGTGAACAACTGCTGACACGTGAGTGAACTCCATCAGTTGTTCAGCTGTGTGAGTCATGTTCAATGAACTTATTCTATAATAAGCACCTACATACTAGCTATAGTGTCACCACACAAATGTCTATGAGAACAGACATCCTTCATAATGAAGCAAGCATAGTATGTACCGATCTTTGCAGATTATTAATTACCAGTTAGTAATCCTACGACCAGGAACTATTTAAGTTTAGAGTTATCATCTTTTAGGTCTCATTATTATGATCTCATCACAATCCATAAAAAGCCTTACTCTAAACTGTGGTATATCTTATTTAAACACTTAAAATAGATAGAGCCCGTAATAAAAAAAAACAAGTCTTTTATTAATATCAATGAAATCAAAACAGATTATATAAAAGTTATTCCTAAATCCTCATACATGATTGGACTTAGGGCATATTTCTTTCACAATGAACATAATGTCTATTAACAAGAAAAGGTACACACTTGTAATTGTTGATGATTTCACTAGATACACTTGGATTTATTTTCTATACATGAAGGGTGAAACTCCAGAATTTCTTCTGGATCATGTAAAGCAAATTGAGAATGGATCTAACTTCAAAGTAAAAATACTGAGAAGTGATGATGGCACTGAGTTCAAAATCTCAAAAATGGAGGAAGTCTTCAAGTACAAAGGCATACAACAACAATTCTCAGCTCCTGGAACACCTTAACAAAATGGTATTGTTGAGAGAAAGAACAGGATCCTGATTGAAGCTGGCAGGACTCTGCTAGAAGAAGCCAAGCTACCCACTTACTTCTGGGTTGAAGCAGTAAACACAGCCTGTTATACTCTGAATATCACACTGATAAACAGACATGGTGCTACTCCTTATCAGATGCTGAAAGCAAAGAAGCCCAGTCTCAAACATCTTCATGTATTTGGATGTAAGTGCTTTGTTATGAGAACTCATACTGATCAGCTAGGAAAATTTGAATCAAAAGCTGATGAAGGAATCTTTGTTGGTTACTCACCATCAAGAGCATACAGGGTTTTCAATCTGTGAACAAATACTGTATTTATCTCCATCAATGTATCTTTTGATGATAAGAAGATTCCTGGTTTTGAAGAAAACTCTCATGAAATTCTGATCTTTGTAAATGAAAATGCACTGTTGGAATCTGCATCAAACTCTAATGGATTATCAATTATCGTTGATCCAAATCCTGATACTCATTCAGATCCTGAAGATGATCACTGTACTAATGAACCTGCACATGTTGAGGGGGAGCAACAACAAGGTTCAACTGATAGTACTAACGGTGAAGAGTAAACTCAATGTTCTTCTAAATCTGGTCATTCAGAATCTAATGCTGATTCAATATCAGGTGAACATTAGTCAAGTCATAATACTTCATCAGGAGATAACAAAACTGATTCATGGGGAGCCTCAAATGTATTTGATGAGGCACATGATTCAGGGGGAGCATCTAGCTCAAGAAGGACATTTCCTAATGCCAGAAAATGGACCAAAGTTTATACTCCTGATCTGATCATTGGAAATCCTGATGAAGGTGTAAAGACAAGAAGTGCAACTCAAAATGAATGTCTGTATCACAATATACTTTCAAAAGAAGAGCCAAAGAAAGTAGAAGATGCACTTAAGGATGCAGATTGGGTCATAGCTATGCAAGAAGAGTTGAATGAGTGTTGTGCAAGACATGCCTGTACTTTAACAAGACTAAGCAAATTTTTCAACCATAAGTAAGTTGTATTGTTATTTAAATTTGTATTTGTTAGGTAATGAATCACAGACAGAGGGGGGGGGGGTGAATGTGTTTTTTCTGATTTTAGGCTTTTCTTGAAAGTTAATGGTTGAACAAAGTAAATTAAATCTTGTATAGAAACGTGTTCATGCAGAATCTAAACTTGCAGAAAATAAAGAACACAGATCTTCAAAACTCACTTAATTTTATATTAAAAAATTAAGACTGTTTTACTACAAAATTTTTAAGCTCTTTGATGTTAAAGAGCTCAGCTTCTTCTTGAGAGTGATACAAGAGATTTGATCTAAATTGTTGCAACTAACTAAAGGACCAGTGTTAACTTTATAACTCAGTTAACTGCCGGTTTACACAGTGGATAATAAACATGCTATTAGCTTTTCTAAACTGTCACTTGTCATTTATATTTATAGAAAATCAAATCTTCCATTTCTGGCTTAACATATCTTTAGCATCCCGTGTTCACTTTAATCTTCCTCTGTCAGTTAATCTTTGCCATTGATCTTGCACACTCTTTAAGCTGCTTTTTGTAGACTTGTCAATCCAGCTGTTGGATTGTTTGTTGATTGTTTATCTTGGATATTGAAGTGATCTGCAATTTTGTACTTTGAGACTGTACCTCGAGATCTCCAGTTTGAATTAATAGAACACTTGACATCTCGATAAGTACATAAGCTTATCGAGATCTCTAGCACTCCATATTGAGTTTGGCTTGTAGAGGTCTTTAGCTTGTCGAAATCTCTAGTCTTCACATCTTTACTTTGACTTATCGATAAATCAGAGTTCTCTACTGAATGTAGCCTTGTCGATAACTCTAATTTCTCTAGTGAAGGAATGACTTGTCGATATCTCCAATCTTCAGTTCTTCAATTTTGCTTGTCGATATTTTCCTAAGTTGTCTAGTAGCTTTCCTGACTTCTCCACTCTAAATTCATTCATTTCTTCTATCCTGGTGGATATTGCTCATCCGTCGAGTAGTGATTGTATCCCGACGGATGTGCCTAACAGCAGTCATCCGTCGGCTAGCCAAACTACTATCTCGATGGATGTTCCTCATCCGTCGGTACTCTCTGCAACTTGAATGACTTCTCGATAAGCCATTCTAGAGTTCTCGAATGACTTCTCTATAACATTAAATCTGTGACTTGTAGAGATCTTGACTTAGAGTATTTTTCTCCAAACAGATTTATTCAACTCTAAGCTTCTTCAAAATTCTTCTGAGGCATGATCTTCTTGATCTTCTTTCAGATAGAATCCTTAGGCTTGATACTGTTTTAGGAAAAAGTCTCCAGTCTGCTCCTTTGCATTTTAACAGACTTTAAGTGTTACAAGTACAAAATACAAATTTAGATAACAATACAACTTACTCAGGGTTGACCCCAAGCTTAACTGATTACTGAAAATAACTGTTCATTAATCTTCTACTCAGATCAGATGTCCATTTGACTTGCTTCATACTTTGATCAGAGATGCTAATGACATTGTTATCTCCAGTAATCTTTGACATCATGAATTATATATTACAATCTCCCCGAACTTGTTCATTACGAAATTATGCACAAGTTCTGATTGATGATGTCAAAACTTTAACTAAATGCAGAAACTAATCTTCCCATCTGGGCTTCTTTTATTGAGTTGCATTTAGATTTATTCTTCTCCCCCTATGAAGAATAGAATATTTTATTATCTGGCAACATCCATCAGCTGTTTTGGAAGGTATTTAGATGTATTCTCCCCCTTTTTGACATTATCTCCAGGTAGAAAGATCCAGCTAGATGCACATTGTTCAAGCTACTGTCATTGTCCATTTAGAACACTGTCTGCAGCTTCAAGCTTCAGTGATATTTGTGGTGATGAGTTTATCAAATAGAATAGAGGTTTCACTATCTGTCAGTAAAAAAAAACCTAAGCTTTTTGTTCTTTGAATAAGTAGTCTCAGTACTTCTCACTGCACTAGTCTCATGACTTTTCAGAGTCAGAGTTCCCTCACAAGGATTACTAAATCCATACACTCATCTACCTCTCCTTTTTCCAGGAAGGATCCTGCCTCTCTTATTCTCTGTTTTTCTCTCAATCTTTTCTCTTATTCTCACATGAAAGGCTCAGTTGTGTTTGACTTACAGAAATAAGAGGTGGTTGAGAAGAGTTGTCTGTGATCATATGATTAGGGGTAATCCATATAGGTCTAATCATACTCATTTTATCAGAAAAGAGAATATTAGCTTGAAGTTGTGAGGTGAATGAATCATTAAGAACACCTGTGACTAGGGTCACAGTTTGACTCTCAGATAGCTCTGTGGTTTTGATAGTGTGTTGTTCCTCACTTGTAGTGGGAACCTCCAACTGAATTGGAGGGGATTTGATTAGGTTACTATCATGTACACCAGCCTCAAACCCTTGTGTGTCTTGCAACACACTGGAACATAAATGTGCTATACTTGCCCTTCTTATGACATAGTCATAGGCAATTATACTTCTAGCTTTGACTACTAAGGCAGCTTGTGCTAGAGTTATGAGGGGAGTTGTTCCTTTTTGAGGAACCTCCAATTGAATTGGAGAGGATTTAGATAGCTCCCCCTCAGGAGTACTACCCTCAAACCTTTCAGTCTATGAAGATTGTTTTGCACATGAAGGTGCATTAGGAATACTCATGGGATATTCAGTAAAAATTGATAAATTTTCCATATTTGTGGTGGTTTCTTTTCTCAAACAACAAAACAATCTGAAGAACATTATGAAATTGCTTTCCTTTTGTAAAACAAGTTTCTTTTGAGAGTCACCTGAGTGGGATTGTGTTTGAGTTTGTGTTTGTGTTGCTGTATCTGGGAGAACTGCAGTTTGGTTTATAGATGTTTTAGCTGCATTGTAACACAAATACCAGTTGATTGAAAATTTGAATTTCCTGTTGTTGTTTGAGTGAATTGTGTTGAACCTGTAATGCATTGAACATATCTGGAGTTTTGATTAGGCATAAGCATTGAGACATACAGTTGCAAGCATTATGACAGGAAAACTAATAATTAATTAATTTGTAAATACAAGGCAATCATGACATAAACAATCAAGCAACAAAAACAAATTGATAAAGAAGAAGAGAATTTTCATTAATATTAAACACATAGTACATTAAGATTCAGATTACATCAAGTAAATCCTAATCCTAACTATTCTAATTTGGGCTCCTTCTTCTCGGCCTCTAACCTCCTTGCCCTACGCTGGTAAGCTCTGGACATGGAGTGTGCAAGAGAGATGATCCTCTCCTGCAACTCCAGAGCAGCAAGGCGTTGCTGCTCAGCTACCCTTGCATGTCTCTCCAGCTCCAAAGAGACTTCCATCTCAAAGAAAAAAATACTGATTTGATCATCCCACGAGAGTTCGTCAAAGATCTCACGTGGAATGCCAAATGGGCTGCAAACAACCCCCTGAGACGGAAACAAAGTCCGAAAGGATCAAAGTAAATTTGGTCGTCAGCCAAATGATGGACAGGCTGGTAAACTCCATTAATAAGTCTGTAGAAGACTGGGGCATCCATTTGAGAGAGAAAGATGAACATGAGGCGAGTTTTGAAATAAAATGTTTGTTGAGAATAAGAGTAGTGATGAATGATAAAGAGTGAAGCGTTTTAATTTATAGAGGGAGTAAAGATAGAAACCAAGAGACTCTTGAGTTGCCCGAATAATAAGAGTAATAATCACAAAAGCATACTTGACAGTTAGAAATGACTAGTTACTATTCCCCATGCAAGTACTCAAGAATATTAGTTCACTATTTAGGATAACTATTCCCTATGCAAATAAACAAGTACTCCCTATACAAAAAGTAACTCCTCCTATCAGCATCAGTCAAATAAATTTAACCATTATCAGCTTTCTCAAAACATCAGATATAATGTACTAGTCTACTTACATTAGACTAACATATTTCCACATTAAAAAAAATATAAGCACGTAAATGTGTCAATAAGTCAAAGTAATTATAGACAAAGTATGTCAAAAGTATTTTGCTGAACATAATTTATGAATTAAATTATTTCAGTTTTTTATACTTTTTGCTTCTTTTGATCTGTTATTTATTAACTTCATATAGTTAGAATATGAATTAATAAATATTAAGTTTGCTTAGAATTTTGAGAAATTCCAAGTTAAAATATTCGAGAAGTCTGGGTATTTATAGTAAAAGTAAATGACTTGTCGAGAACTCAAAAATAGACATCTGGAGTTTGTCTATCGAGAAGTCACTTTGAGAAGTGAAGTACATGTCGAGAAGTCATTTTAAATAACTCTTATAGAGAACCCAAACTTGACTTATCAAAGTGTCAAATAAATACCCAGTTTGTCCAAAAAGTGGACTGAATTGATTCTAACTTTTATTTGAATAAATTCAAAATAAAATTAGAATAAAATTTCCAAAAGTATTTTACCAAAATAATTTATCAGTTTAAATTATCTCAATTCTAAGTTATTGATAAGTCAAAAGATTGTACTTGTAGAGGACCCTGTGAAAGAACACTAATAGAGAACTCTACAAGGACTTATCGATAAGTCATTTTAAGCCTATCGAGAAGTCACTCGAGAAGTCAGTAAATTGACTTATCAAGGACTCACTCGAGAAGTCCAAAAATGACTTGTTGAGAAGTCAATTTATACTTATCGAGAACTCAGTTCTCTAAATACTTTTGGTTAATGCAATTTTGTTTTGTGTTAATTTTACATATTAAGGATGTAAATTAACAACTAAGCAGTTTACTTAGAATTTGAAAAATTCCAAGTTAATTGAATTTAAAAAACAAATATGCAGAGATTTCTGAAATATTTATAATTCATATTTCAGTTAATTTCCAATTTAATCAAATTAATTTTGATTTACAGGAGATTAATCTGCTCCAAAATATTAGCTGAGTTCTTGCCTTAGGATGAAGAGTTGAGCATTCCAATTTCACCTACAAGTCTAGTGAAAGTTGCTTCATCCAAATGTTTAGTAAAAATGTCAGCTAATTGTTTTTATGTTGGTACAAAAATGAGCTTAATGGTACCATTAGTAGCATGTTCTCTAATAAAGTGGTACCTCACATCAATGTGCTTTGTCCTAGAATGATTAACTGGATTAGCTACTATAGATATAGCACTAGTATTGTCACAGATGATAGGAATTTTGTGTAACACTAGGCCATAATCCATTAGCTGATTGCTAATCCAAAGCACTTGAGCACAACAACTTCCTGCAGCTATGTTGTTAGTCCCTTAACAATATAGCAAGAATTATAGAAGGGGGGTTGAATGGAATTCTTGAACCTTTTTCTCGAAATAAAAATGTTCAACTCGAATATAGATACAATGTTTTGATTAGCACAATGCAGAATAGAAACTTAATTGAATCAAAACATAAGTAATTAAAAACAAGAGTCTTTAAAAACTTTGTGGTGGATTTAAACAATTCCACCATAGATATATATTATATATCGAGAGGACTCTGTGTGCAAGAATGCTCACAGCTGCTTACAAATTGAACTACTAAGAGTACATGGAAATGCTAATAATTCTGCTTACAAAGATTTCTCTGTTTTTGTTTCTCAACTCTCTCTGCTTTTATTTGCTACGTTCTTGGTTTTTATATATTACCAAGATTACAAAGTCAAAAAGACTGAATAAATATAAAAACTATCAGTCTTAAGCTTTGCTGCTTTTCGTCCTCTATTACCCAGTTAATGGGCTTCCACAGTAGATTTGTATACATCTCGATGGCTGTGCTCAGCTTTCACTGTTCAACTGCTGTTTGAATTCTTTACATGATCATTCGTTGGATTCTATGAACAACCGTTGGATATATGATCATCCGTCGACTTTCTGATCATCCGTTGATGGCTTCATTGATCATCCGTCGACTGCTATATTAAACATCCGTTGATAGTCATTTGATCATCCGTCGATGGCTTTGTTAATCATCCGTTGATGGCTATTTTGGCACTTGACTTCATTTCACTTATACAGAATTACAAGACATCATTTATATACAATTAATCAACCTATTCTGCATATCTAGTTAAAGTCAACATGACTTATAGGCTACTACAAAATCTATACAAAGATGTATACAGAACTGTGCTACAGACATATTATTACATAAGCTACTCACTCGATGGATAATAAGTTAACATCCGCCGGGACTATAATGAGTTATCCGTCGGGACTATAATTCTTATCCGTCGAGTGCTACATTATTTTACTAAGTAGAATCCACTTAGATGTTTTGTTTATGAAATCATCAAGTACACAACATATTCACAACAATCTCCCCCAATTTATGTCTACTGGAATTGTAGCCATAAATTAAGAGATACTTGATGATAACAAAATATCCTAAACATACAGCTTTAAAGATAAGTAGATAATACTGAAATTGCTTTAAGTAATCCAAATGTACAAGGTTTGGCTCACAGTCATTTTCAAGATGCTCCTCTAGCCTGAGCAGATTTTTCTAGTTTCTTGAAGTTCTGGATCTTCTTCCAAGCTTTCGGTTGTTTTCATCAATCTGATTTTGGAGCTGTCTGTGGAATTCCAGTTCATCAGATTCTGAGAGATCTAGCTTTTCTTGCATTTCCAAGAGAGTCTCATTGCTAGAGATGCTCAATTGGTCTTCTAATCTGAAGAATCTTCTCACATTTTTGTCATCTATGAACTCCATCAGCCAGTAGGGCCTTAGATGCACTCTTCTCCCTGTGTATGGAATGATTAGAGTCTTTGGGAGTGCATCTTTAGCTCTAATACTCCTTAGTTCTTCAATCTTCTTCAATACTAGTCTTCTTGCAGTTACATTGAACCCAAAGTTCTTCTTAAAGGATGAATAAACTTTAATCAGTACAGCTTGGCTCTCTTGAAGAATCCTGTGAAGAGGCCACACAATCTCTTTTCCTCCTTTGTACTTGAACACTAACCTTTCAGGTAGGTTCCTGTATGCATCAATTCCCCTCACTTCATCCAGTTCATCCAGATAGAGGTTTAAATCTAAAAATTCTTTGATGTCACACAAGTACAAGTAGTCTCCCTTATTGACTTTGGATTGAGCTTTAACTACTGACTTGGATTTGAGTGGTGACAGCTTCACTTTCTTGACTGCCCTTGACTTTGTCCTTTTTGGCTTGCTAAGGATTGGTAAATTGAAGTCAGGAATTGGTATTTTATCCCACTCTATTGGCTCATCCTTGGGTACAATAGGTTCACCATGAATATTCCTGTAGGGATCCACCACCCTTATATCTTCAAATGCCATATAGGGCTTTGATGCTTGAGTTGTAGCTGGTGTGGGTACCTTAGGAAATTGATCTTCCAATTCTTTGTCAGCAATATCCAGTTTCCTTTTTGTTCTTCTAGCCAATTCTTTCTTCCTTGGGGATTTCTTCTGTTTTCAATTTTCTTCTTTGATTCAGCAGCTTCAGATGGTTGTAAGGGAATTTGTTGAGATGAATTCACAGCCTGTAGCTTGGCCAAGATAGCAATATGCTCTTTCTTTTGTTTAGACTTCTTTGCATCTAGAGCAGCTTGCTTCTTTTCCTGCTTTAATCTGGCTTTTTCTTCTCTCTTTGCTTGAGCAAATTGTGGATGTCCTGCTACCACACAAATTTCCTTTCCATTTATGAATATCTTAGCAATTCTCCTTTTTGAAGCTGAATCAGCTGGATCTTTATAGAAGACAATTGATCTTGACAGAAGCTTCTTCTCATCAGGATTGGGTGTCTCATACACAGTGTCCAAGGGGTTCTTCAAAGATGATTTTGGATAATTTGCCCTTGGTTTAAGAATTGTTTCAGCCTTTGGAGACTTGATGCAGGAAGACTGTCCTTTTTCCAGATAATTCATGCTAATCTCATTCACACTGATTTTCTTGACTTGAGAGTGATGGATGGCTGACTTAACTGGCTCCTTGACAAGTTCAAACTTTTTCAGTATCTCCTCATCAATCTTCTCCCAGTTGATCAAACTCAACTTTTATTTCTCAGCAACTTTCAAATTTGCTGCTGCTGCTTGAATCAGATCTATACCATCTGCAACTGGTGGCTTGGAGACAGTAATTGAAGGTACAATTACTTTGCTGATTTGTACTTGAAGTTTCTCCCCCTCACTTGGTCCTTTCTCCCCCTTACTTGATTCTCTCTCCCCCTTTTTGTTATCATCAAGTTGAGGAGTTAGACCTTGTGCTTTAGCCAGTTACATGAGAAGATTTGTCTGAGTCTGTTGATTTTGAAGAAGGATAGCCACTGAATTCTCAATAACTTGAACTCTGTCTTCTAGCTTGGCAACTTCTTTTCAGAATCTGATTCTCTCCTTAATCTTAGTAATAGATCTTGCAAGGTACCATATGGCATGACTGAATCCAGCTTCTCATAATTGTAGGTCTTCAAGTCAGCTATATCATTTTTGAGGTCATCCACACTCAGATTCTGTCGTAACTGCTGGATCTTCATGAGATGTAGAGAGTTTAGGTGAGCTTGAAGAATGGCCTTGGTACCATCATCTGAAGTTTTCTAAAGGGCCTTTTGAATAGCCATAACTTGCTTAACCAAGGATACACCAAATTGTCCTGGTGTAGATTCCTTTATCCATGCCCATTCAGGTAAATCTGAAACAGAACTTGGGCCTTCATTTCCCCCTAAGTTCATGCTTCCATCCATAGAAACAGAGTCATCATCATTAGAATTTACTTCAAATTCCTCAGATGGCTCACCAGCTTGGGAAGACATCTTATTGATAACAACTTTATCTCTTTGAAGAGATTCTGAGGTGTGTACTAAGTTCAAAGTCTGTTCTGCCTCCACATTGCCCTGAGCAGCCAACAATTGATAGGCTGACACAGGATGAGTAAAAGTGTCAGCATCCAAGGAAATGTTATCAATTACAGCTTTGTAATATTGCTAAAATTGTCTTTCCTTTTTAGCATCATCCACAATCATTGACTCACTAGCAATGGATGGATCCACCCTTATTTCTTCTATACCTGCCTTTCTCTCATAATCTCTCTTTTGTTGCATCAGGGTCTTACGCTGGCTCCCCACCCTCACACCCTCACCTTCACCTACTAAGGTGGGACTCCTCTCACTCACTTTTGCCAATCCTGAATAAATGGATTGCTGATTTTCACTCTTTACCTCTCCTTTTGCCTGGGAGCAACCCAGCCTCTCACTCAATACACTCTCCTCTCTCAGTCCTAAGAGTGACTGTACAACCACTAAATCTTCTGCACTTGAAATAGTTGAAGTTTGAAGTTGTGCAGAGATACTCGCCAGATAAGTGATATCCGTCGAGTGAGTGGTAAAGCTATCCGACGGATCACTACTGTTAAGCTTATCCGTCGGGATACAATCACTACTCGACGGATGATCAATATCCATCGAGAGAGTAGAAATGAATGAAGTGGGAAGAGAAACTATTGTTGACTCTGTGTTAATTAAAGATATTTGGGGCACAGATGTCACAATAGAATCTGAAAGAATTGGCAAGTGAGCCAACAAATCATCTAAAAGATGATGCTCACTTGTACTGGATTTTGGCTTCCCCAACAGAGTTAAAGAAGGGGAATCAGGAATTGAAGTGTTTATCATATCCACTTCCAGAGAGTTTGTTGATGAGTAGGGTGTTTCAGATGCTTCTATTATTAGACATTTTGGCTGTGACTCCACATTTATTGGAGTCACATCAAACTGAATTTGAGAGAATGCAGGGACTGTGTCTTTAGCACCAGTTTGCACTGTGTGTGTGCCCTGTGCATCCCCAGAGGTTTTAGATTTCTTCTTTCTTGTGTAAGTTTGGGGTGAACTTGTGTCCCTAACCCTTTTGGCCTGTGCTCTTGGCTGAGAGCTATGTTCAATAACTGTATCCTTTTGGGAGGATGTAGCTAGAAGTGAGCTTTTGTCCTTTTTAAGCACTGCAGTTTGTTGGGAAACAGCAGTGTGGCTAGGCTGGGATTCACTCAACTGTCCAACCTTATTCTTGGGGTTTCTTTGATGTTCACCCCTTCCCTCACCTAACTTACCCTCCTTCACACTCCCCTCTTTGGCTTTGGTGGATTTTTCAACTGGTACCTTTTGAGAGATACCAGAGGGGGTTTTCTTTGATTTGGATTTAGAAATTGCAGTAGTTTTGGCAGCTTTGGTAGGTAACTGTTTGGTCATTGTCACAGTTTCCATAGCTATTCCTGAACTCAAAGAAATTGAGGAGGTTGGAATAGTTGTAGGGATGGATGAACTTACCTCACTTACCTGAGGTGTCTGCATTACAGGAAAATAGAACATTGGCACATCCCTGTGGTGGTTGGCTCTGTTCAAATCTGCAATGAGTCTTCTCTCTTGAACCCAACAAGCCAGTTTGTTGTTTGGGTTCTCAAGCACAATTTCTTGCCATAGATGGTTAGCCAATAACATGAAAAATCTAGCATAATACACATTCTTTCCTCTTTTAGCTAACTCACCTAGTTTAAAACCTAACTCAATCAAGACAAGGTCACTGAAATTGTAAAATTTATCTGTGACTAGCATGTATAGCATGTTAAGCATGAAAATGTTTACAGAATCAAAATTATTGACTTTTCCAGAGAAAACCTTAGTAACTACATCACACATGAAACTCCACTCCTTCCTAAGACCCATTCTTCTAATATCACTCAGTTTAGAAGTAGGAAGTGCATAATGCATGAAATTAAGCATATTGATAATATCAGTGTCAGTGTGTGGTGAAGTCACATTATTATCAGGAATTTTGAAACATGCTTTTATCACATCACTATTGATACATAATTCATTACCTTTGATGGTTAGAGTGATGGTCTTGTCAGTAGAGTTGTAGATTGCAGTGGTCCACATTTCTTCAACAACTTCACAGAAGATTGTGGGTGATTCCAGCATGGCGTAATTTAGCTTGCAGTTCTTCACAAAGTCCATCATCTTGTGATAGTCCTCTGATTGCTGAATACCCTTATTGACCAATGCAGTGAAGTTGTTCTTCTCATAAATGAACCCAGTTTGAGACATAATTTTTATTACAGGTGCCATTGTTAGAGAAAGAAAGCTTGAAGAGAAAGAGAATATTTGCTTGAGAGAGAATGAAATAAGAGCAGTTGAATTTGAGAATGATAAAAGAAAATAATTGGAATGAAATAAGCTTTTATACTATCTCAAAAATAATTGACAAAAATAATAAAGAAAAGTAAATTAATCAATAGAAATTGCCTAAAATAGCCGTTTAAAAATAAACTGTAAAAATTCCACCCATTATCCGTCGTGTAATGCTTACAAACTGTAAGTATACTCGATGGATAATGTTCAGGGAATTAACGGCTGAGATTTAGACAATTCGACGGATGAGGATAAACTGATATCCGTCGAGTCATAAAGTATTCCAGAAAAGTAATTGACTTTTATTAGCAAGTAGGGTATTGACGGATGACTAAACTCGATGGATAAGGGTAAACTCGATGGATAAGGGTCATCCGTCGAGATGCAAATTTTGACTTAGCCAAAATCTCATCCAAGACTTAAAACTCAACTAAATTTCTGGCTACATTACAACTTGCAAAATAACTCAGATAAATTTAATCGTAATTAAGCATACCTAACTCACTTACCAAATTTGAAAAGGTGGATTCATCCAGTGGCTTGGTAAAGATATCTGCAAGTTGCTTCTCACTTGGAACAAAATGTAATTCCATAGTACCATTCATCACATGTTCCCTTATGAAATGGTACTTGATGTCTATGTGCTTTGTCCTTGAATGTTGCACTGGATTTTCAGTGATGGCAATTGCACTTGTGTTATCACAGAAAATAGGAATCCTCTCAACTTGCAAACCATAGTCTAGCAATTGATTTTTCATCCATAAAATCTGTGCACAACAACTGCCAGAAGCAATATATTCAGCTTCAGTTGTAGAAGTATAAACTGAATTTTGCTTTTTACAGAACCAGGACACAAGCTTGTTTCCTAGAAATTGACAGGTTCCTGTTGTGCTCTTTCTGTCAATTCTACAACCTGCATAATCTGCATCTGAATAACCAGTTAGATCAAAACCAGAATCTCTAGGGTACCAAATGCCAAGTTTTGGTGTTCCCATGAGATATCTGAAAATTCTCTTAATAGCTATCAAGTGAGATTCTCTAGGATCAGCCTAAAATCTAGAACACAAACATGTAGCAAACATTATATCTGACCTACTAGCTGTTAAGTACAGAAGAGAGCCAACCATGCCTCTATAACTTGAAATGTCCACTGACTTTTCAGTAGTTTTTAATTCAAGCTTATTTGCAGTGGCCATGAGAGTTTTTACAGATGTGCAATCCATTAGATCAAACTTCTTTAAAAGATAAAAATATATTTAGTTTGACTAATGAATATTCCATCACTAACTTGCTTAACTTGTAAACCAAGAAAGTAAGTTAGTTCTCCCATCATACTCATTTCATACTTACTTTGCATCAATTTGGCAAACTTTTTACAAAGTTTCTCATCTGTAGAGCCAAAGATAATATCATCTACATAAATTTGAACAAGTATGCTAGAGCCATTAACATTTCTAAAAAATAAAGTTTTATCTACAGTACCTCTTGTGAAGTGATTTTGCAAAAGGAACTTTGATAAATTGTCATACCAGGCTCTAGGTGCTTGCTTCAGTCCATAAAGTGCTTTCAGAAGATAAAAGACATATTCTGGAAAATTTGGATCCTCAAAACCAGGAGGTTGACTGACATATACTTCTTCCTCCAAATATCCATTTAGAAAGGCACTTTTGACATCCATTTGATAGATTTTGAAATTGGCATGGGCTGCATAGGCTAAGAAAATTATGATGGCCTCAAGTCTTGCAACAGGAGCAAAAGTTTCATCAAAATCTATTCCTTCTTGCTGACAGTAACCCTTAGCAACCAATCTAGCTTTATTCCTGATTACTATGCCATTTTCATCCATCTTATTTCTGAATACCCACTTGGTGTCTATTGGATTCTTTCCTTTAGGCTTGGGTACCAGCTTCCATACTTTATTTCTTTCAAATTGGTTTAGCTCCTCCTGCATAGCTAAAATCCAATCAGGATCCAACAAAGCTTCTTCTACCTTCTTTGGTTCTTCCTTTGATAGAAAGCTGTTGTATAGACATTCTTCCTGAGTTACTCTTCTTGTTTGAACTCTAGAAGACACATCACCAGTGATAAGCTCAAAGGGGTGATCTTTTGTCCATTTCCTTTGATGAGGTAGATTAGCTCTAGATGAAGAGGCCTCATGATTGTCTTGATGTGTGATTGAGTTTTGATTGCTAGAAACTCCCCCTGAGTTTATGGATCTTTGATTTGAGAAGGGAGAATTTTCTGTAGGTGATCTGTCTTGACCTCCTGCTCCATTTGATAACCCAACTGATGGTGAATTTTGATTATCGACGGATGAGGCGGGTTGTCTTCTGACGGATAAGACAGATTGCCTTCTGACGGATGAAGCATTATACAACTCGACGGATGTTGAGTTTTGTGCTTCATTGGTGGTAGATTTGTCTGCATTATCCTTAGACACTGTTTCTTGATCACTCTCATCATAACTTTCATCACTAACCATCTCAACATTGTCGAATTTGAGGCTCTCATGGTGATCTCCATCTTCCAGTCCTTCAATCTTTTTATCATCAAACACAATATGTATAGATTCCACAACAATGTTGGTTCTTAGATTGTAGACTCTATATGCTTTACCAACAGCATATCCAACAAAAATTCCTTCATCTGCTTTAGCATCAAACTTCCCATTTTGATCAGTTTGATTTCTCAGGATATAGCATTTGCAGCCAAAGATATGAAGAAAGTTTAGAGTTGGCTTCTTGTTCTTGAACAATTGATAGGGAGTCATGCATCTTGCTTGATTAATCATAGAAATATTCTGAGTGTAGCATGCAGTATTTACAGCTTCATCCCAGAAATATGTTGGAAGTTTAGATTCTTAAAGCATTGTCCTTGCAGCTTCAATAAGTGATCTGTTCTTCCTTTCCACTACTCCATTCTGTTGTGGAGTCCTTGCTGCTGAAAATTCATGCAAGATCCCATTTTCTTCACAAAATGCTCTCATGACATAGTTCTTGAACTCAGTTCCATTGTCACTCCTGATTCTTCTAACTTTGAAATCAGGATGATTGTTAACTTGCCTTATGTGATTGATGATGATTTCACTAGCCTCATCTTTAGACTTTAGGAAATATGTCCAAGAGAACTTTGAGAAATCATCTACAATTACTAGGCAAAATTTTTTCCTTGATATTGACAATACATTGACTGGTCCAAACAAATCCATGTGAAGCAGTTGCAAAGGCTCTTCAATTGCTGAATCAAGTTTCTTCCTGAATGATGCTTTAATCTGCTTCCCCTTTTGGCAGGCATCACATAGTCCATCCTTAGTAAACTCCACTAGAGGAATGCCTCTTACTAGTTCTTTCTTTACCAACTCATTCATGGTCTTGAAGTTTAGATGGGATAGCTTCTTGTGCCATAGCCAACTTTCATCTTGACTTGCTTTACTGAGAAGACAAGTTACAGATTCAGCTTTAGTTGAGTTGAAATCAGCTAGGTACACATTTCCTCTTCTCACACCAGCGAGAACCACTTTGTTGCTTTGATTATTAGTCACAACATATGCTTCTTTGTTGAAGGTTACTGAATTGCCTTTATCACAAAGCTGGCTGATACTCAACAGATTGTGTTTAAGACCATCCACTAAGGCAACCTCCTCTATGATGACATTTTCCGTTGAAATCAAGCCATATCCCACAGTATAACCCTTGCTGTCATCTCCAAAAGTAATACTTGGGCCAACTCTCTCCTTAAACTCAGTGAGCAGGGTAGAATCACTAGTCATGTGTCTTGAACAACCACTATCCAAGTACCAAAGATTCCTTCTATTTCCCTGCACACATCAAAATCAAATCAAGTTGATTTTGGTACCCAAGTTTCCTTGGGTCCTGCCTTGTTAGCTTTATTCTTATGTTTCTTAGGTCTTAACTCATTTGACTTGGGAATTTCAGATTCTTCCTTAGTCATTTGGGTTGGACCTTTGAAACCATTTAATGCAACAGAATTATCATGCATATCATGGCTACCAGGAAATGGCATGCTTGGTGTAAACATGTTATTCCAGTAGGGAATGCTAAATGGCATTTGAGGCATACTGTATGCAGCATAATATGGATTAGGTGCAAATGGCATATTAGCAAACTGTGCATTCATGTTCTGTGTAGGCATAACATTAACAGGCATGGAAGGCATTGCATTCATGTGAGGAAATTGAGACTGAACAAACATGGGAGTAGGCATGGCAGATTTGCAATTAACAGACAAATGATTTACACTACCACACTTTGACACAGATTTTTCTAGGAGCATATTTATCAGGTGTGTAGTTATTGTGTTTGTTAATCCCTACTTTACCATTCCTATTGTTTTTCCTTTTAGTCTCTGTTTTTACATCAATTTTCTCAAGTTTGTCACTCAACTGTTTGACAGTCATGTGACCAACATTAGCCTTTCTCCCTTTCTTAACTTGGCTTGACTCTCCTGAAACAAAGTTCTTGGAAATAGACCCATACTTCTCATTTAGCTTGATTAGTTTGGCTTTGCTAATGGGCTTGCTCACAACCTGTGGCGCCCTCCAAACCTGGGTCAGAAGTTTGGGGTCCACAACACATACACAATATATTAACATGTATAAGAAATATTATTTATAATGACCCTGCTTCATAAATCCACGGATCGCAACAGGTTAAAGTATGAAAACAAGCCACAACCTTAACTTTTATTACAACATACCAAATCCCAACTAATTTAACTTACAACTGATAATAAAATTAATGTTACAATCTTACTATCTCTCTACTGACTGAGGCTCCTGCTAGCTTGATACAACTCAACTGGAACCTTAGCCCGCACTTTGGACGGAGGAACTTCACTATCATCCATATTCTTTTCAACTGTAAATTATATAAAAGAATTGCAAGGGTGAGCTAACTAGCTCAACAAGTCTTAATAGGGATAACTGAGAATAAGCAATAATCAAATGAAATGATTCAGAGGAATCAAGTTTCTTTTTAACTAATCATTAGAATTGGATATTCATTTTAAGTTTTAAAAAAAAACCAAGGTTAGGCTGCTGATCAGTCACGCACTAACCTCGAGCAAGCACACAGCACTGCTCTAATTACTGGATCCAAGGCACATATTGGCCTAACTTGACCATTGGTATGGTCTGACCACGAATCTGGTCTACATATATAAAACTATCCAATCCTAAAGCAGTTCAATATGATAAACAATATAATTCGATAAAACAAGATCATAATCAATGATGGTTGAACACTTAAATAAAAACGTAAGGAAACTCATGGATATCTCAAGGGTATATCAGGGTATGTATAGGAAACGATTTTCAGCTTGTAAAATGATCAGGTATTAGACGAATACTGATTTTTCAAGGTATAGTTCTTTGATGTTATAAAGAATGGTTGGAGTATAAAAGTTTTTATGTTTTTAAATAATTTTGTTCCAGTGTTTGGTGTTTGATAGTTATATATTTGGGGAGTAGTGTTATACTTGTGTGATTTGGTATCTGAAAATCAACAAATGATGGTCTACGAAAAATTTAAGGCTTATGGATCAAGAATCGAGTGAGGTGATTCGGGTTTAAGGTTGTATGATTCAAAATACTTATAATATAAAATAGAGCTATTTTTAATACTTAACAATATTTCACGAGAGAACTTAGAAACATTTGCATTATATCTTGAAAAAGGTTTAGAAGTACTTGCCTTACAGGGCTTTACAACTGTTACTGATCAATTCTGAGCCGACTCTGTCGCTCAGGCTCTAATGTCCAACCACTAGACCACATTAGATTCGACTTCGATACTCAGGTTTTCTGTTGAAACTCTATTAAGCTCATTGACTGACTACTAAGTCATCTCTAGTCCATCGTCCACTTTCAGGTTCCCAATTATAACCTACAGGGTCGAAATACCCTACATTAGACGTCTAGGTATGCTTGACATATCCTCAACACCAATTCTACTTAATTATATTCAAACCCGACTCGTAATTATATGCATTAGTACAATACAATAACACATCCCACAGTCAGGGTTCACGTTCTTGAGAAATCGGTTCAGTGTTCATTTTCAGAAAATACGTATACTTGTCATTTTACGAAATTAAGGTTACCGAGTTTTGGACAGAATATTTACCACAACATACAATCAAGTTCGTATAAAGTATAAGTATATATATATTCACTCGACGTCCTGATAATTATCGAATACGCCCCCGTATTTCCATAGCTGATTTTCCGGAAATCGGGCAGCGTCTCCTTTATTTATCGGACTACCCGTCGAAACATCAATCGATGTCGAATCCCAAACGTAACCATCGCAACAGTTATCTAATCACATTTCAATTCCACAAATCTCAATCACTGATTTAAACCAATTAATTATTATTTGCGTTTTTACATTTATATCTTTTAAAATATTAGGACTCAGAATTATATCATCACCGTCCACCGTCGGCTCGCCGAGGCTCATCGCCGACGGCGGCGAAATCAGTCGGTGCCCGAATAATTCATGTGTCCATACCGATTCCACCGATTATTCAGTGATTTTTCAAACAAAATAATTATTTTATTTCATGAAATCCATCAATAATTCTTGCAGAAACCAACAATTTTAATAATTAACAGATTGCCAACACAGGCGCGTGCAAACGCACGCATAACACAGAGTAACCGGGTAACGCAGAGACAGCCGGCAACAAGCCGGAAAAATGAGAACACGGAACACAATCCCTACACACATGAATCAATACAGAACAGAACCATAGTACCAAGAATTGAACCAATAACCAACTGCGTAAACAAAAGCCCCCTTTTGCAACGATGCCCAAGCGCCACCGCCCTCACCGGAAACGGAGAGGGGCGGCGATAGGGAAACAATAAAAATAGCAGCAGCACAGACAGTAAAGTACACACAACACGCACAACTATACACACGTATATACATCTGTGTATATATATATGCATAAACCGGTAAAACCAATCAGAACCACCAGCCTTACCGGACTGAGCGGCTGCGGCGGTACCGGAATACAGGGCCGGAGAAAGAGAAGCAAAAGAGAGGGCTTGCAGGGGAGAGTAACAAGAGAAAAGAGAGGGATTGAGACTGATGTATACCCACCCACAAAAACAGATGATTTCCCCCCCCCTTTGAACCCAATTACGCGACACGTGTCCCATTTAATGGATACGTGTCGTTCCCTGACTGACTACACACCGACTTTCCTCGATTAATCCATTTTAATGATATAACTTACGAATAAATTTTAATCAAACCATACTAAAATAATCTTACAATTTTTATAAATATCCCGAATTTAATAAAAACATAAATTTCGTAAATTTTAAAATAATTCCTGAAATGCAATTTTTACCCGCTTTTAGCAATTAAACGAATTAACACGACGGTGAAATTAATCCCGAAAATTTCCAAAATAATTTTAAAATTCTCGAAATATTCCAAACTTAAATAAATATGAGTTTCATAATTTTTGAAGAATTCTGGAATTAAATACAGATTTTACAAATAAGTGTAATCAGAAAATCATACAGGGTTAAATAATTAATAAAATATTGATTTCTAAATTTTGTAAAATCCCAAAAATAATTATTGAAATTATAAAATCATAAAACTAATTTTAGAAACAATCCAAATATTTACAGATTTAAAACTGTAATAAAATCACCTTTAAAAATAAAACAAAACAATATAACTCAATTTTTTTAACTACACATTCCAATCCTTTATACCAATAAATCACAAACAAATAGTATATATTAACACACTGCTGCCAAAATCAAGACACATATTTTATTTAATTAATACTTCCACAATTACATATTTAATAATTCAAAAATACACGAGTCGTTATATCCTTCCCCCCTTAAAAAGATTCTGTCCTCAGAATCGGGTCTAACTAAACAAGTGAGGATATTTGTCAAGTATATCTGACTCTAATTTTCAAGTAGACTTTTCTACTCGAGGATTTCAAACAAATTCACTATAGATATACTTATTTTTAAGGACTCGACTTTAATGATTAAGAATTTGGTTCGATCACTATCTGCAAAACAAACTTGGACAAGAGTCCCATTGGCTCCTGATCAATCACTTAATTCATATCAGATACTTATCGCTTTAATATGGATAGGAAAAACACATTATGTGTACACACTGTTGTGACGGTCATATCAACTCATGAACAACTATGCCTATATTTATCAATACCTCGAATGGTTCATAAATTTTAGGACTTAACCTGTCCCTTCTACTCACACTTATCTAGTCTCTTTCTAGATGAAACTTGTACTAACACTACTGGTCCTATTTCTATACTCATATTCTCTCTCGATACAATTTCGCCTTCTTTCTTTGTCTACTCCAAGCTGCTTCAATCCATATCATTACGCTCTTGGTGTGCCGATTTAACTTAGAATTTGACAACTTTTTTTTTATTTTAATAGAAATGGGGACTTACACTTGCGTTCACATGAAGCTTGGTAAAGTGGCATTCCAAAGCTGACATCGCTGATAAATGATCATTCCAGTGTTTCCTTAAAACTCAACCTCTCAATATATCTTACATTTCCTGAATCACTTCCGTCCTTTGACTCTCCGTTTAAGGATGATAGGCGGTGCCCGTTTTCTACTTGGTTTCCAAATATTTAAACATTTCTTACTCTTTTTCATCAGTTAAGGCTGAAAAGTAATCTTATATACTCACGTATTATCACCTTTAAGTATTTGAACTTCAGATTCCACTCTTTCCAATTCGTTTGTTAACTCCTTGGTAGTCTTAATTACATCCAATCATTTCTGTCGGTATAAGGCATTTGTTATCATACGGCCTTGCTTAGGTAGTTGTTAATGGATTAATTCAGAATCTTTTGTTAACCTTAGTCAAAATTTCATTCTTGAAGACTCAACGCATAGTTGCTTTCATTCTGATCTTTGGAGAAAAATCCTTGGGCATTCCACGCAAACTTTTTTATTCTTTGAGTAGCTGAGGATGTTATCAATAAATATAGTTTGTTTATCCAAGTACTCCTTATACACCATGATTCCTTAATTTCTTATAATCGTCTGATACACTTGTTATTTCACATAATATCATCCGAGCTTGCAATGCTCTTAACTCACTTCAATCGTAATCTCTGATATGTTCTCAAGTCGGTTCTTAAGTCAATTCTCGAGATATAACATACTTCTCGAATTAGATCTTGTAAGTAATCAATTATTTACAGGGGTCACTTATTCTTATTCATTATTTCGTTAAAGTCCCAATAATCAGTACATACTCTCATAATTTCATTCATTTTCTCCCTTAACAACACCGATACACTTCACGATTCGCTTTTTATAAAACCACTCCCGGGGTCTGCCTTATCTACTAGGCCTCTAATATTTCGTCTTAATCCTTTGACATGTCCAACACTTCCCAATCCATCTTGAAATTTCCTTCTTATATCCGGTTATCACTATTTTTCTTTAAATTTCCGCATATCTTGGCATTTCTTCAATAAATTAAATACTTTATATTACAAATTCCCTGTGGAATCTCATTTCTTAATCCTTTACTTGTAACATCCAAATGTTGGAAGGAAACCTAGGAATTTCGTGATCGTTCTTCTGGGTACATAATCTTCCTCTTACTAACTGTTAACATCGTGATCCATTATCTTCCCTTGACATTTCTTTATTATTATTATTTTTTTTAGCAATTCTGACTGAAAGGTCACACTACCCATCCTTGTTTCCTTGGAATTATATGTCTGACTTCCAGCTCCAACTTCTAAAATTTCATAGATAATTCTTCTGGTACAGTTTCTACGTTCATTCTCTCCTTTTTGCTTATCGCCTGCCTCTACATTTACTTTTCCTCATGAATTCATACTTCAAACTTTTATGGTCCGTATAAATCTTACATATTTCTCCATACCTATCATGTTTCCCAATCTTTCAAAACAAATTTTATTATTTCTAGTCCCAAATTATGAGTAGGATACTTCTGCTCATAAGGTTTCGGTTGTCTGGATGCATATACAATAACTTGATTGTGTTGCATCAACACACATCCTATTTTCTTATGAGAAGTATAACTATAAATTATCAAATCTCCTTGATACCTTTAAAGTGATCAGGCAGGTGCTATAACCATTCTTTCATCTAACTCCGCAAGACTTTCTTCATCCTTCTCCATTTCATATAAACTTCTTGCTTTTCCTGGTTAGTTTCGTCCAAGATATTGCAACTTTTAAGAAATCTTGCATAAATTTCCGATAGTAACCGGCCCATGATAAAACTTCTTATTTTTGTTGGTGTTTCTGGTTTCTTTTTCATTCATAGTAACTTTAATTTCTGCTGAATCTCTTTTAATCTTCTCCACATTGACTATTTATGCTAAGAACTATATTTCATACAACTTCTTTCTTCTCCAACTTCCCAGTTATCATTAAATGCTTTGCATGGTCCTCCGTTGACTTTAAGTATCACAACTACAGCTTATCCAGATATTCCTTAAAGGTTCTGTCCATCTAGTTCAAATATTACTGGTATATCGGTCAATCCAAATGACAATACGAGAACAGTACTTAGTTTTGCAAATTATCTTTGATATATCCTATAGGTTTAATCTTCAATTGGTGAAATACCAAGTCTTAAATCGATCTTATAAAAGTACTTTGCTTCCTTCGTTTGATCAAACAAATTATTGGGTCAAGGTAACAGATACTTGCTCTTAATAGTGAACTTGTTGAGCTTTCTCTAGTCGACGCATAATTTCATACTTCCATTTCCTTATCAACAATTAGTACCGGTGCACCTTATGGGATACACTGGGTCTAATCGCTTCTCCTTCTAACATCTTTTGCATCTGCTTTGCTAACCACCTCATTTTAACTGGTGCCATTTTGTGTAAGGCCTGGGTCACTGGCTTCGTCTCAGGTGTTAGGTCAATCGCGAGCTTCATTTCCCTATCTAAAGGAAATGTTGATAACTCATCTGGAAACATATCTTGAAACTCCTTAACTGCTATAAAATCTTCAAATTTTGTTTACTTCTGACTTTTATGTATCCCATAATCACCATAATGCTCATATTTTGATCACCGTAATCATTATAAACAAATTTTTTTTCCTTCTTTCATCTTCTGAACCTCATTACCTTCTCATTTGGCGTCCTCAGAATTATCTTTTCATCACGACGGTTTGTCTGGACATCACGCTTTAATAGTTAATCCATTTCTTAGAATAATGTCAAATCCTCTTATCTTCCATGATATCAATTATTCACAACTTATTGCCAGAAATCTCAATTCCGCCATTGGTACTCACTTATTTAACAACTACACATTCTTGACTTGCTAGTCCTTTAATCACAATCTTATCAATTCAATAGGGTAATTCATCTTATCAACAAAACCTTGGGAGCTAAAATATCAAGTTGCTCTCACATATTTCAATACTTTAACGTATAAGGTATCCACGATAATCATTCACATCACCACATCCGTATTCTGAATAACATATTTTACAGGAAAATTGCAATTTCTCGTTCTCGGAGACGTATTCCTCATTGGAGTAGATTCCCTTGACTCTTAGTGCATCCCTGACTGGGGCTAGTGATTTACAATCCTCGCCATATACCCTTGTTTCATTTCCATGTATGAGAGGTAGATGGAACTTCGTCCATTTGGTTTATAATACGTTAATTTGCTTGAGAAACTTTTGCAAAGAACGACGGTATAACAAAATAACTAAAAGGATTCATAATTCAATAAACTTGAAGTTTAAAAGAAGGAAGAAATAATGATTTGGATATGAATGAGATAACCACATTGGTACTTAAGATGGCCAGTCTTTCATACCATATGGCATACAACACATGATTAGGTGGCGTCCCACCCGACTCTTCGTCATTCTGACAAAGTGTCTCACCATAACACTGTTTGTCCCAATCAGAAAGCAAAACTTGAGGGAAACAATTAAATTTGAAAGGAATGCAATATCCTCCTTTTCGATATCATAGCAAGGAGTTTATTTAAGAAAAGAAGTTCATACTTATTTAGGAATCAAAAAGGAATATACGCTGTAATATTGAAGACAAGAACGATACCATTGGGCACCATCCATATTTTACTTGTATTCATCTTTCAAGTTTGTTCGATCATATCTCCATTATGTCATATAATAACTTTAGAAAGTACGTTGAAATGCCTTCGCAAATTAAGCATTATGGTAGATTCTTACTTGTCACGTCTTGCGTCTTTAACATCGCACCTATACGTATAATACTTTAACAATTCAATCATAATGGCGTCCCTAGCAGATAACCTCGAATTGCCACTATTCAATTTAGAATAACCCCGAATCATTCAACATGGCAATCTTTTTGTTAATAATATTCTTCTTTTAGAAAAATCTGGAAATCTTCTCAATCTCCTTCAGTCATACTCAGGCTTCTGTTAGATCAATGAATTATTTAAACTTGGATAGTCCTAGTAATTGGATGAGTAGTTGTTCCGTACGCTGATTCTTTTGTTAATCTTATCAAACAGTATTCGTACCTTTCTATTAGGAATGATTAACTTCTTCATAATCGCAGGTTACTTCGTTATCTGAATTAGCAATACTAAGTCTGAAGCAGCATTCTTCCAGGTAATCCGGGTCTTCTAACAAACAAGAAACTCAAGTAGTAACTTGATAACCAATGTTTAAAAATCATTTTATTCAAAAAGGCTTTTAGAAATTTTATAAGGGAAAAATCTTTTTTTTCGAGAACTTGTTAAAAATTTTGAAAATCACAAATCTGATTGTCCTTACTATATGAGTTGGTTGTTGTCCCTTCCGACCTATAACAAGGTACCAAATTAAAGAATCGATGACATAAAGGTCCATTCACTTCAATCTACCTTTTCTCCTTTATTGGGTCCATTTGCCTTCCTTAATCGACGAAAACTTCAGTTGTCGTTGCATGTTATCTTCTTCGTAGCTCCACATCAAAGCTTCCATACTGGTAATACTCCCGACATTATCATTGCAGTAGTTAAGTAGAACAGGCTATCCAATTGTCAACAAATCGGCTAATGTTACATCACCTATGTCCCATCATCATAACACCATTATCTAACTTCAAGAAATCTCCAGATCCATAATCTCCTCTAATTCCCTTTTCAATACTCATCTAATCCATCCCACAACTAATCACGGGTGGCCTAATCACTAATAGCTTCTTGTAACCTGATAACAGCTATCCTCCGTAACACTTGAGTCTTTTTCCTAAACTTCTTCTCACCTTTATTTGTATCTCAATACTCACCATTCATTGCAACTCCCGAATCCATACTCATAGGTACAATTACTTCAGAGGACAAGTTCTAAACTGGGGGTATAGAACAGGGTGTAGAGTAAACTGAAGAGATACACTCACAACCGAATGTCCAATAAATAAGAATAAACGAATGGAGGTTCTTAAATAGGTAGTCTCATAACAAGAGGTGGTAGAATAGCGTAGAATAACTTAAAGAGGTGCACTATCATAACAGAAGGTAGTACCATTAATGCTGGTGGAGGAACAAGGTGCAAATCCAATCTGAGAGAAGATGACGATCCTCGAGCGGAAAGCTCCAAATGATTAAATGACACTGGGAAATCAAGATCTGCCATTGCCGTTGTCTGGAAATCATGTCGCAAGCTGAGAATCCCGAATCACAACATGAACCATGTCGGAGACTTACTATATAGTTGTACTCATCCTCACGACGTCTTATCTTTCTATTTCCTATTCCTAATCCTAACCCTCTACCCAATCCCGACAATCTAGGCTTGTTTCATTGACTTATAACCAGTAGCTCTGATACCAACCTGTGGCGCCCTCCAAACCCGGGTCAGAAGTTTGGGGTCCACAACACATACACAATATATTAACATGTATAAGAAATATTATTTATAATGACCCTGCTTCATAAATCCACGGATCGCAACAGGTTAAAGTATGAAAACAAGCCACAACCTTAACTTTTATTACAACGTACCAAATCCCAACTAATTTAACTTACAACTGATAATAAAATTAATGTTACAATCTTACTATCTCTCTACTGACTGAGGCTCCTGCTAGCTTGATCCTACTCAACTGGAACCTTAGCCCGCACTTTGGACGGAGGAACTTCACTATCATCCATATTCTTTTCAACTGTAAATTATATAAAAGAATTGCAAGGGTGAGCTAACTAGCTCAGCAAGTCTTAATAGGGATAACTGAGAATAAGCAATAATCAAATGAAATGATTCAGAGGAATCAAGTTTCTTTTTAACTAATCATTAGAATTGGATATTCATTTTAAGTTTTAAAAAAAACCAAGGTTAGGCTGCTGATCAGTCACGCACTAACCTCGAGCAAGCACACAGCACTGCTCTAATTACTGGATCCAAGGCACACATTGGCCTAACTTGACCATTGGTATGGTCTAACCACGAATCTGGTCTACATATATAAAACTATCCAATCCTAAAGCAGTTCAATATGATAAACAATATAATTCGATAAAACAAGATCATAATCAATGATGGTTGAACACTTAAATAAAAACGTAAGAAAACTCATAGATATCTCAAGGGTATATCAGGGTATGTATAGGAAACGATTTTCAGCTTGTAAAATGATCAGGTATTAGACGAATACTGATTTTTCAAGGTATAGTTCTTTGATGTTATAAAGAATGGTTGGAGTATAAAAGTTTTTATGTTTTCAAACAATTTTGTTCCAGTGTTTGGTGTTTGATAGTTATACATTTGGGGAGTAGTGTTATACTTGTGCGATTTGGTATATGAAAATCAACAAATGATGGTCTACGAAAAATTTAAGGCTTATGGATCAAGAATCGAGTGAGGTGATTCGGGTTTAAGGTTGTATGATTCAAAATACTTACAGTATAAAATAGAGCTATTTTGAATACTTAACAATATTTCACGAGAGAACTTAGAAACATTTGCATTATATCTTGAAAAAGGTTTAGAAGTACTTGCCTTACAGGGCTTTACAACTGTTACTGATCAATTCTGAGCCGACTCTGTCGCTCAGGCTCTAATGTCCAACCACTAGACCACATTAGATTCAACTTCGACACTCAGGTTTTCTGTTGAAACTCTATTAAGCTCGTTGACTGACTACTAAGTCATCTCTAGTCCATCGTCCACTTTCAGGTTCCCAATTATAACCTACAGGGTCGAAATACCCTACGTTAGACGTCTAGGTATGCTTGACATATCCTCAACACCAATTCTACTCAATAATATTCAAACCCGACTCGTAATTATATGCATTACTACAATACAATAACACATCCCACAGTCAGGGTTCACGTTCTCGAGAAATCGGTTCAGTGTTCATTTTCAGAAAATACGTATACTTGTCATTTTACGAAATTAGGGTTACCGAGTTTTGGACAGAATATTTACCACAACATACAATCAAGTTCGTATAAAGTATAAGTATATATATATTCACTCGATGTCCTGATAATTATCAAATACGCCCCCGTATTTCCATAGTTGATTTTCCGGAAATCGGGCAGCGTCTCCTTTATTTATCGGACTACCCGTCGAAACATCAATCGACGTCGAATCCCAAACGTAACCATCGCAACAGTTATCTAATCACATTTCAATTCCACAAATCTCAACCACTGATTTAAACCAACTAATTATTATTTGCATTTTTACATTTATTTCTTTTAAAATATTAGGACTCAGAATTATATCATCACCGTCCACCGTCGGCTCGCCGAGGCTCATCGCCGACGGCGGCGAAATCAGTCGGTGCCCGAATAATTCAGGTGTCCATACCGATTCCACCGATTATTCAGTAATTTTTCAAACAAAATAATTATTTTATTTCATGAAATCCATCAATAATTCTTGCAGAAACCAACAATTTCAATAATTAAGAGATTCCCAACACAGGCGCGTGCAAATGCACGCATAACACAGAGTAACCGGGTGACGCAGAGACAGCCGGCAACAAGCCGGAAAAATGAGAACACGGAACACAATCCCTACACACATGAATCAATACAGAACAGAACCATAGTACCAAGAACTGAACCAATAACCAACTGCGTAAACAAAAGCCCCCTTTTGCAACGATGCCCAAGCGCCACCGCCCTCACCAGAAACGGAGAGGGGCGGCGATAGGGAAATAATAAAAATAGCAGCAGCACAGACAGTAAAGTACACACAACACGCACAACTATACACACGTATATACATCTGTGTATATATATATGCATAAACCGGTAAAACCAATCAGAACTACCAGCCTTACCGGACTGAGCGGCGGCGGCGGTACCGGAATACAGGGCCGGAGAAAGAGAAGCAAAAGAGAGGGCTTGCAGGGGAGAGTAACAAGAGAAAAGAGAGGGATTGAGACTGATGTATACCCACCCACAAAAACAGATGATTTCCCCCCCCTTTGAACCCAATTACGCGACACGTGTCCCATTTAATGGATACGTGTCGTTCCCTGACTGACTACACACCGACTTTCCTCGATTAATCCATTTAATGATATAACTTACGAATAAATTTTAATCAAACCATACTAAAATAATCTTATAATTTTTATAAATATCCCGAATTTAATAAAAACATAAATTTCGTAAATTTTAAAATAATTTCTGAAATGCAATTTTTACCCGCTTTTAGCAATTAAACGAATTAACACGACGGTGAAATTAATCCCGAAAATTTCCAAAATAATTTTAAAATTCTCGAAATATTCCAAACTTAAATAAATATGAGTTTCATAATTTTTGAAAAATTCTGGAATTAAATACAGATTTTACAAATAAGTGTAATCAGAAAATCATACAGGGTTAAATAATTAATAAAATATTGATTTCTAAATTTTGTAAAATCCCAAAAATAATTATTGAAATTATAAAATCATAAAACTAATTTTAGAAACAATCCAAATATTTACAGATTTAAAACTGTAATAAAATCACCTTTAAAAATAAAACAGAACAATATAACTCAATTTTTTTAACTACACATTCCAATCCTTTATACCAATAAATCACAGACAAATAGTATATATTAACACACTGCTGCCAAAATCAAGACACATATTTTATTTAATTAATACTTCCACAATTACATATTTAATAATTCAAAAATACACGAGTCGTTATACAACCGACGGATGAGGATTTTCATCTTTCGACGGATAACACTTTTTGTTATCCGACGGATAGTCCTCATCATCCATCGAGCCTACATCTGTCAGCAAACCATCTACCAAATTGGGTTCTAGTTTCTCTTTATTCTTTTTCCCGGCTTCATCACAAAAAGACTAAATTCCTTGAACTTTGGTGATTTGAGCATGGACATCCCTGGATGTTTTCCATGCTTTAATCACCTCTTGTTCATGCTCGAGCTGCATCTTTAAAATTTCTTCCTTTTTCAAGGACTCAGTTAATTCCTCCTTAGCAATCTTACACTCAATTCTTAATTTCTCAAAATCAATAAACTGAGACTCAAGCACATTATTCCTCTCACTTAAAAACAAGTTGTTTTCTTTGATTTTAGCATTTTCTTTAGTAAGAGACTTAAGTGTAACATGCAAATGATATAATTCTGTAGACATGTCATTTATGGCATCATTACACTCAGATTTAGATAAATGTGCAAGGTTTGTAGTAATTACCTGATTGCTTGAGGAACTAGTCTCTGTTTCATCAGACTTGGCCATTAGGGCTAGATTGACATAACTGCCATTATAACGACTCGTGTATTTTTATTTTATTTCTAATATTTGGAAGTGTAATAAAAGTTTAAGTAAATAAATAAAAGATGTGTATTGATTTTGGCAGCGGTTATTGATTGTTATTTAATTAATTATGATTTGTTGATATGTGGGATTGGAATTATGTGATTTATTGATGAGTTATGTGATTTTATTTTACTTGTAAAGGTGACTTTATTGTAATTTTAATTCCATACATATTTGGGTTGTTTTTAAAATTGGTTTTCTAATTTTATAATTTTAATAATTATTTTTAGGACTTTATAAAATTGAGAAATTAATATTTTATTAATTATTCATTTTTAAATGATTTTCTGAGTGTGTTAAATGCTAAAATCCATATTTAATTATGGGAATCTTTAAAAATTATGAAATTTATATTTTTATTAAGTTCGTATTATTCGGAGAATTTTAAAATATTTTGGGAAATTTCGGGAATCGTTTCATGCGCGCGTCGTTTCGTTATTTATTAAAAAGCGGGTATGCAGCGCAACCCAGAATTGTTTTAAAAATTTCGGAATTTATGTTTCCATAACTTCGGGATATTTATATTATTTTCCTTTTTAGTTTGGCAATTTGTCGAAATTATTTTAAGGGTGGCTTGGTTCGCTAAATTCAGTTTTCGGGGCAAAAATTCAGTTCCCGGGTATATCTGGGATACGTGTCAAAATCTTATAAAAGAAATTGACACGTATCCAATTAACAGATACGTGTCAGCAGTTGGCTTTGGGGAGATTAAAACATCATCTCTCTATTGTCTCTCTCCCTGTTGCTCTCTTCTCTCTCTCTCGTTTCTTGGTTCCTTTTACATTTTCTTCTTCCTTCACTTGCTTCCACCTCCTCTCGATAATTACTATGCTGCCTGTTTCCTTGTATTCCATCGCTGTCTCTTCCTTTCTCTGGCCACTGTTGCCGCCGGTTTTCCGGTTGGTGGCGGTGGTAGGCGATTGTGTGTGCATTGTGTGGTGTTGTGTGTGTGTGTGTGTGTGTGAGTTGTGTGTGCTGTTTGCGGTGTGTGCGCGCGAGCCCCAGCGCGTGTGTACTGTGGTCGTGTTGGTCCTGTGCTGTGCTGTTTCCCTGTGTTGGATTCTGTTGGGCTCGATTGTGTTGGATTCTGTTGGGCCTATTATTGGGCCTGGCAGTTGGGTTTAGTAGCGGGCTCTAATTATGGGCTTAATTATTGTGCAGTTGGTTTAATATGAATTAATTTGTGTTATTGCAGGGATTTTTGTTGACTGATTTTGTGAAATAAAATACCGTGCAGTAAAAATAATTTTAAAAATCGGTGAAATTTTTGGTTGGAATCCGAATTATCGGGTACCCCGTAAATTTTGCCGCCGTACCGCGATGACTCGCTACGAGCGGACGGTGGACGGTGATGACGATGTTCTAAGTCCTAAATTCTATAAATAAATAAAATAAAATAATTATGTAAAATATGTTTGGATTTAAATAACTAATTTTGATTGGTGTTGGGATGTACGTTATATAAATGGTGGAATAATATTGTGGATTGTTGAGAATTGTTGACGTCGATTATGATCGACGGGTAGTCTTATAAATAAAGAAGTTGCTGCCAAAATTTTCTAAAAATATATTTGTAATCGTACATAATTATATTTTACTTGTTACCCCTATTTATGTCGAGAGATGTGATTACATGATTATGTGTATAATAATAATACGAGTCAGGTTGTTGGATTTGGGTTATTTGGATTTGAGGATATCAAGCATGTCGGTATAACTAATTAGGGTATTCTTTAATTGTAGATCCCAGTCGAGTTGTTCCAGGATCAAAGTCAGCGTGAAAGCTACTTAGGGTTTGTAAAGCGTTGCAAGGCAAGTACCCCTGACCATTCTTTTATGGTTCAGTGTATATGAATAGCTAAATGTTTTATTCTCGTAATGGAACATAAATGTTTTAAGTTACGTATCCCCTGTAGTTATAAAATCATTGTTTTCGAATTGTTTTGGGGAAAAGTAACCTCAAAAGGTACCTGTCTCAAATGAAATGAATTGCGAAACGGATTTTATATGTGTGCTGGTTAATTAAATGATTTTGAAAATGAGATAGGTACAAGTGTTTTGAAAACTGGATAAAACGGTCAGATATGGGATACATTGGGGCCAGGGTAGGCCTATTGAGGTAGCGTAAGAGGCTAATTCAGTTGCGCACATTATAAAACCGATTAGTCCAGCAGGTTAGAGACCTAGCTAGTCTCTGAGTTCCGGAACAGGTAAATGGGATGGCAGTTAGAGCCGTCTGGTGTTGATAGCCTGATCAGCTGTCTTCACATATCCGCTATGTATCTGATTGGGATTTGTGAATTATATAAGAGTATAATTGGTTGATAGAGCGGTTTTATAAAATGATTAGCATGCTAAAATTGGACTCTGGTATTATACAGCACACTGCTATGATGTTTTAACAAAGCATGCTAAATAGTGATATCTAGTTACCTTTAATTTTCATTATGAAATATTGATATCATGATTATAGTTCTGTTCCTGTTTATTGTTACATTCCAGTTTTTAATCTGTTATTCATATTTGGTACTGCTGAGCGATTATGCTCACCCTTGCAAACTGTTATGTATATTTCGCAGATGCCTAGAAGATCAGTCGGACCGACCCGTGTTCCCGCCCCTACTGGACCTGGCTTCTCTGAGGTAGTTTGTATCAGACCATGAGGTCTGAAGAGTTGCTGAATAAAGTTAGTGTGTCTTAGATGTTGAATAAAGTGTTTGTAATAATGAGAACCTGAATTATACTTGAACCTGGATCGAATCTTGGTTCGGGGTCAAGTTAGTATATTTTAATAATAATTCCGTTGTTAATATTTTTGGCAATTGTGTTTAGTGACGTCAACTCCTGACCCCGGGGTTGAGGCCGTCACAGTTGATATCAGAGCTACAGGTTCAAGTCCCTAATTCAAGATAGGGATTGTGTCGAGTAGGCGATAACGTGAGTCTTTAAGTGTAAGTAAGCAATTCATATAGAGGAGCAAACCTTTAGAGTCAGTCGAGGGTTCCGACGGCGTTACCCTAGCATCTATTAAATGTTTTGATAGAATTGCCTTGACCTGGTTGTGTCTTGTCTGTATACTATTATGTTGGCAGTGGCCTATTGCGATTTCGAGCTCTCCATCTCGGGAGAATCCTTCTGATTCGGATAGCTCAAATTCTGAGAGACCTCTTGATGCTGTTACCGAGGAGACCCCTATGCCTCCTCCACCAGTCCCTTCTTTTATGCCTCGAGACATCCCTGGATCTGGTCCTCGTCCCCGTTGGGTACGTAGGTTTGTGTCTGCTGTCAGGGATTTCCCTCCCGGCTGCGATCCCAGTTCTTCCATGATGAGACCTCCGGTACCTCCTGTGGCCCCTAGTGGTACTTCTTCACCGATTCCTTATCATGTCCATAGGGCGGTGAATACTTCCTTTATCAGAGATCAGAGTCCCGAGTTTGCTGCCCAGTTGGACCAGGTACTTGTTGTACCATTTCAGGGTATTTCTGCCCCTTCCCCTGAGGTGCGAGCCCGTGTGAGAGCATTGACCCAGATGGCTGTAGAGAGGGCTAGGTCTGTTGACCGTTTCATTAGCTCAGAGATCAGAGCGGTGCAGTATCAGGACTTAGTGAACTGGCTAGTGTTTGAGCTAGGTTCCATTGGTGGCAGTGGTAGTGGCTAGACAGAGCTGTTGTAGAGGGATGCAGAGCTTATAGTGACTTCTAGGAGTTCTGCAGTTGTTTACCTTGTATATGTACATTATGTTGTGATAGGTTGTAGTAGGCGAGGCTGCTATGACAGCCAATTTTGGTGTGTATTCGGATGGTTCTTTGTAGTTGGATTTTCAGTTGTACTGGGTGGATTCTGTTGGTTATTGTATTTCAGCTGCTTTATATTATTATTCAGTTTTTATATATTGTGTGTTGCTATTATTGTTGTTATTATTATTGTTGTTTCTGTTGCTCGCATTTTTAGACTATAATCATTCACTCAGGACGGATCCAATTATAATGGGGGATGAGAATATTGTCTTAGTGGCAACGCTCTCCTGATGCATAAATATAAACTGCTGGAGCAATCCATTTTCTTAAATATGACTATTATGTTTCAGGAGATGCCACCAAAGAGAAATTCTCAGCCCAATAACGGATCTGCTGGGGATCCTTCCATGAGTGATTTGATGAACTTGTTGCGTCAGCAGACTGTACAGCTGGTCCAACAGCAACAACAATTCGAGCAACAACAGCAACAATTGCAACAGCAACAACAACAGCAGCTCATCCAGCAATAACAACAGCAATCCAACAGCAGCAACTACAAATCCAACATCAGTATGAGATGAGAGGGGCAACTCAAGGTGTTAGTTTTAAGTCTTTTCAAGCAGTGAAGCCCCCAGAGTTTAAAGGAGAAGTAGATCCTGTCGCTGCCAGGATATGGTTAAAGGAAATGGAAAAGGCGTTTGCGCTCACCAAGGTGAGTGAGGATTTAAAAACTGATTATGCTAGTTATTTTCTGAGGAATGATTCGAATTATTGGTGGGAATCTACGCGAGCCTTAGAAGGAGAAGGTCCAGTTCCCTGGACCAGATTCACATAATTGTGTTTGGAAAAGTACTTTCCAGCCTGTCTCCAAAGTCAAATGGAGATGGAATTTTCGGAGCTGAAACAAGAAAATAGGAGTGTTACGGAATATGAAGTGAAGTTTACGGAGTTGGCCCGTATAGCACCGGAATATGTGAGTTCAGAAGCCCAACGAGCGAAGCGGTTTCAACAAGGGTTGAAGCCAGAAATAAGGAGTGGAGTTGTAGCCTTACAACTCAAGACATATACTTCGGTAGTTCAGGCTGCCCTGGTAATAGAAAGTGATCAGAAATTGGCTGCAAAAGAGCAGGGTGAGAAGAAAAGGAAATTTGAAAGTGGACCCACTAGATCAGAATCACGAATAGCGAGTCGGACGTTTCAGCGTTGGTTTGGAAGGAATAAAAATAAAAAGTTTAAAGGGCAGAACTTTCCCCAAGTTAATCCCGGTACAACATCAGTTAACTCTGCCCCGACGAGGATGAGTAAGCCAGTGGTTGATTGTAAGACGTGTGGGAAAAAGCATAGTGGACAGTGCCGAAAGAATGTTAATTATTTTAAGTGTGGACAGAAAGGTCACTATTCCACGGAGTGTAAGTCAGAGATTCAAGGAGTTACTTGTTTTAGTTGCGGCAAAGTGGGACACATAGCTAGGAATTGCAAGTCAGTGACTCAAGGTAATGTTGGAAAGAGTGTGTCCCAAGGACCAGCAACCAGTACTGTGAGAGCTAGGACTTTTAAGATGACCCAGAAGTCTCCAGTTTATGATTCTGATGTGGTTGCAGGTACGCTTACTCTAAATTCCGTACATGTTAATGTTTTGTTTGATTCGGGAGCGTCCAAATCTTTTATATCTGTGAATTGTATGAATAAAATGCAATTGATGTTAATAGTCTTAGATGAACCTCTAACTATAGAAGTGGCTAATAAAGATAAAGTACCTGTAAGACAATTTTGTCCTAGTTGTTTCCTAGAGATTTTGGGGTATATGTTCCCTGTTGACTTAATACCCTTCGAGTTGGGAGACTTTGATGTTATTTTAGGTATGGATTGGTTGTCTCAATATAAGGCAAATATTGATTGTAAGAAAAAGAGAGTTATTCTGTACACCTCAGATAATAGAAGGATCAGTTACCAAGGGCAGAGGCAAGATAGGAAGTTTCTCTCAGTGATGCAAGCAAAAAGATTGCTGAGATAAGGATGTGAAGCGTACTTGGCTCATGTAGTGGATACGAAGAAAGAGACCCCTATTTTGGATGAAATCCCTATAGTAAAAGAATTCCCTGATGTTTTTCCAGAAGAATTACCAGGATTGCCACCTGATCGTGAGATAGAGTTTTCCATTGATTTGGTACCTGGAGCCGAACCAGTTTCTAAGGCTCCATACAGAATGGCCCCAATGGAAATGAAATAATTGGCTAAGCAACTTCAGGAATTATTGGATAAAGGAGTTATTCGACCCAGTATTTCCCCGTGGGGTGCTCCAGTGTTATTTATGAAGAAAAAGGATGGAAGCATGAGATTGTGCATTGATTATAGAGAGTTGAACAAGCTGACAATAAAGAATAAGTATCCCTTGCCACGAATCGACGATTTGTTTGATCAGCTTAAAGGCGCATGTTACTTCTCAAAGATTGATTTAAGATCTGGCTACCACCAACTGAAGATAAAGCCGGAAGATATTTCCAAAACTACATTTCGAACAAGGTATGGCCATTATGAGTTTCTAGTGACGTCGTTTGGATTGACGAATGCGCCAGCAGCTTTCATGGATTTGATGAATAGGGTATATAAGGAGTATTTGGATAAATTTGTTATTGTATTTATTGATGACATCCTCATATATTCGAAGAATCCAGAAGATCACGCAGTGCATCTGCAGATTGCCCTTCAAAAGTTAAGAGAAAAGAAATTGTATGCCAAGTTTTCTAAGTGTGAGTTTTGGCTGACGGAAGTACAGTTCCTTGGTCACGTAATAAGTAAAGAAGGTATCAAAGTAGACCCGGTAAAGATTGAAGCCGTATCAAAATGGGAGCAACCGAAAACACCAACGAAAATAAGGAGTTTTCTTGGATTAGCAGGATATTATCGAAGGTTTGTGAAAGATTTCTCGAAGATTGCATCCCCACTAACTTAGTTGACCAGAAAGAAGGAGAAGTTCGTTTGGACGGAAAAGTGTGAAGAGAGTTTCCGGGAGTTAAAACGAAGACTAGTGACGGCTCCAGTGTTAGCATTACTAGATGAGACGGGAAACTTTGTAATCTACAGTGATGCTTCTTTGAAAGGATTGGGTTGTGTGTTAATGTAGCATGACAAAGTGATTGCTTATGCCTCCAGACAACTAAAGCCTCACGAGCAAAAATATTCGGTTCATGACCTTGAATTGGCGGCTATAGTATTTGCTTTAAAGTTATGGCGTCATTACTTGTATGGCGAGAAATGCGACATTTATACAGACCATAAGAGCCTGAAGTACATATTTACGCAGAAAGATCTGAACATGAGGCAGAGAAGATGGTTGGAGTTGATTAAGGACTATGATAGTTCGATTAATTATCACCCAGGTAAAGCCAATGTAGTGGCTGATGCCTTAAGTAGGAAGGAAAGATTGAATATCGTTAAGATTGCTGAGGAATTGGCACGAGACTTGGAAAGAATGGAAATTGAAGTTCAAGGATCTAACGGAAGTCAAGAGCAACTATATGAAATTACTTTCCAGCCGGCCTTGATGGAAAAGATTAGAAGATGTCAAGAAGGAGTTATGGAACAAGAGTTGGATACTTTGAAATGAGAAGAGCTGTGTACTGAAAAATATAGTCAAGGTTTACATAGGTTTTCGTCCAGAGTTTGGATTCCTGATGTAACAGAGTTGAAGAACGAAGTATTGCAGGAAGCACATAACTCTAGGTTTTCTATTCACCCTGGTAGTACCAAGATGTACCAGGATTTGAAGAGAAATTTTTGGTGGCCAGGAATGAAGAAGGATATTGCCAATTGGGTAAGTAAATGTCACGTTGTCAGACGGTGAAAGCAGAGCATTAACGACCGAGTGGATTGTTGCTACCTCTGGAGATTCCTCAATGGAAATGGGAAGACATTGCTATGGATTTTGTAGTGGGATTGCCAAAGACGAGAGTGAATCATGATGCTATTTGGGTAATCATTGATAGATTGACTAAGTCGGCGCATTTCCTTCCGATTAATGAGAGGTATTCGTTGGAAAGGCTAGTGAAGTTATACTTGGATGAGATAGTTACCAAAAATGGAGTTCCTGTTTCTATAGTGTCGGATCGAAACCCTAGATTTAATTCCAGGTTCTGGACTAAATTCCAAGAGTGCCTAGGAACGAAATTGAATATGAGCACCGCCTATCACCCTCAGACGGACGGCCAAAGTGAGAGAACAATTCAGACCATAGAGGATATGTTGAGAGTCTGTGTTCTAGATTTTAAGGGTAATTGGGACGAGCACCTACCTTTGATTGAGTTTTCGTATAATAACAGCTACCGTGCCAGTATAGGGATGCCACCTTATGAAGCTTTGTATGGACGAAAGTGTAGATCACCATTGTACTCGAATGAGGTAGGAGAAAAGAAAGTGTTAGGCCCTGAGTTGGTTCAGCAGACTAGAGATGCCATAGTGTTGATTCGGAAAAGATTGGAAGCAGCTCAAGATAGACAAAGAAAATACGCAGATTTGCATAGGAAAGACATGGACTTTGAGATAGAAGCTTTGGTGTTACTAAAAGTATCGCCTTGGAAAGGGTTAGTACGATTTGGTCAGAAGGGTAAACTTAGCCCTAGATTTATAGGACCCTTTGAGGTTTTGAAGAGAGTGGGAAAGGTCGCTTATGAGATAGCGTTACCACCGCAGTGGCAGCACATTCATAATGTGTTCCACGTATCTATATTGAAGCCCTATGTCCCTAATTCGAATCAAATTATAGAATATGAACCGATTGAGCTTCAACCAGATTTGTCCTATGTAGAACAACTAGTTCAAATCCTAAACCATAAGGAACGAGTCCTTAGGAATAAGTCAATTCCTATAGTAAAAGTTTTGTGGAGAAATCCTCGAGTAGAAGAATCTACTTGGGAATTAGGGTCAGACATGCTTGATAAATATCCTCATTTGTTTAGTTGAGTTAGATTCTGGGGACATAATCTTTTTAAGGGGGAAACAATATAACGACTCGTGTATTTTTATTTTATTTCTAATAATTGGAAGTGTAATAAAAGTTTAAGTAAATAAATAAAAGATGTGTATTGATTTTGGCAGCGGTTATTGATTGTTATTTAATTAATTATGATTTGTTGATATGTGGGATTGCAATTATGTGATTTATTGATGAGTTATGTGATTTTATTTTACTTGTAAAGGTGACTTTATTGTAATTTTAATTCCATAAATATTTGGGTTGTTTTTAAAATTGGTTTTCTAATTTTATAATTTCAATAATTATTTTTAGGACTTTATAAAATTGAGAAATTAATATTTTATTAATTATTCATTTTAAATGATTTTCTGAGTGTGTTAAATGCTAAAATCCATATTTAATTATGGGAATCTTTAAAAATTATGAAATTTATATTTTTATTAAGTTCGTATTATTCGGAGAATTTTAAAACTATTTTGGGAAATTTCGGGAATCGTTTCATGCGCGCGTCGTTTCGTTATTTATTAAAAAGCGGGTATGCAGCGCAACCCAGAATTGTTTTAAAAATTTCGGAATTTATGTTTCCATAACTTCGGGATAATTATATTATTTTCCCTTTTATTTTGGCAATTTGTCGAAATTATTTTAAGGGTGGCTTGGTTCGCTAAATTCAGTTTTCGGGGCAAAATTTCAGTTCCCGGGTATATCTGGGATACATGTCAAAATCTTATAAAAGAAATTGACACGTATCCAATTAACAGATACGTGTCAGCAGTTGGCTTTGGGGAGATTAAAACATCATCTCGCTATTGTCTCTCTCCCTGTTGCTCTCTTCTCTCTCTCGTTTCTTGGTTCCTTTTTCATTTTCTTCTTCCTTCGCTTGCTTCCACCTCCTCTCGATAATTACTATGCTGCCTATTTCCTTGTATTCCATCGCTGTCTCTTCCTTTCTCTGGCCGCTGTTGCTGCCGGTTTTTCGGTTGGTGGCGGCGGTAGGCGATTGTGTGTGTATTGTGTGGTGTTGTGTGTGTTGTGTGTTGTGTGTGTGAGTTGTGTGTGTTGTTTGCGGTGTGTGCGCGCGAGCCCCGGCGCGTGTGTGCTGTGGTCGTGTTGGTGCTGTGCTGTGCTGTTTCCCTGTGTTGGATTCTGTTGGGCTCGATTGTGTTGGATTCTGTTGGGCCTATTATTGGGACTGGCAGTTGGGTTTATTAGTGGGCTCTAATTATGGGCTTAATTATTGTGCAGTTGGTTTAATATGAATTAATTTGTGTTATTGCAGGGATTTTTGTTGACTGATTTTGTGAAATAAAATACCGTGCAGTAAAAATAATTTTAAAAATCGGTGAAATTTTTGGTTGGAATCCGAATTATCGGGTACCCCGGAAATTTTGCCGCCGTACCGCGATGACTCGCTACGAGCAGACGGTGGACGGTGATGACGATGTTCTGAGTCCTAAATTCTATAAATAAATAAAATAAAATAATTATGTAAAATATGTTTGGATTTAAATAACTAATTTTGATTGGTGTTGGGATGTACGTTATATAAATGGTGGAATAATGTTGTGGATTGTTGAGAATTGTTGACGTTGATTATAATCGACGGGTAGTCTTATAAATAAAGAAGTTGCTGCCAAAATTTTCTAAAAATATATTTGTAATCGTACATAATTATATTTTACTTGTTACCCCTATTTATGTCGAGAGATGTGATTACATGATTATGTGTATAATAATAATACGAGTCAGGTTGTTGGATTTGGGTTATTAGGATTTGAGGATATCAAGCATGTCGGTATAACTAATTAGGGTATTCTTTAATTGTAGATCCCAGTCGAGTTGTTCCAGGATCAAAGTCAGCGTGAAAGCTACTTAGGGTTTGTAAAGCGTTGCAAGGCAAGTACCCCTGACCATTCTTTTATGGTTTAGTGTATATGAATAGCTAAATGTTTTATTCTCGTAATGGAACATAAATGTTTTAAGTTACGTATCCCCTGTAGTTATAAAATCATTGTTTTCGAATTGTTTTGGGGAAAAGTAACCTCGAAAGGTACCTGTCTCAAATGAAATGAATTGCGAAATGGATTTTATATGTGTGCTGGTTAATTAAATGATTTTGAAAATGAGATAGGTACAAGTGTTTTGAAAACTGGATAAAACGGTCAGATATGGGATACATTGGGGCCAGAGTAGGCCTATTGAGGTAGCGTAAGAGGCTAATTCAGTTGCGCACATTATAAAACCGATTAGTCTAGCAGGTCAGAGACCTAGCTAGTCTCTGAGTTCCGGAACAGGTAAATGGGATGGCAGTTAGAGCCGTCTGGTGTTGATAGCCTGATCAGCTGTCTTCACATATCCGCTATATATCTGATTGGGATTTGTGAATTATATAAGAGTATAATTGGTTGATAGAGCGGTTTTATAAAATGATTAGCATGCTAAAATTAGACTCTGGTATTATACAGCACACTGCTATGATGTTTTAACAAAGCATGCTAAATAGTGATATCTAGTTACCTTTAATTTTCATTATGAAATATTGATATCATGATTATAGTTCTGTTCCTGTTTATTGTTACATTCCAGTTTTTAATCTGTTATTCATATTTGGTACTGCTGAGCGATTATGCTCACCCTTGCAAACTGTTATGTATATTTCGCAGATGCCTAGAAGATCAGTCAGACCGACCCGTGTTCCCGCCCCTACTGGACCTGGCTTCTCTGAGGTAGTTTGTATCAGACCATGAGGTCTGAAGAGTTGCTGAATAAAGTTAGTGTGTCTTAGATGTTGAATAAAGTGTTTGTAATAATGAGAACCTGAATTATACTTGAACCTGGATCGGATCTTGGTTCGGGGTCAAGTTAGTATATTTTGATAATAATTCCGTTGTTAATATTTTTGGCAATTGTGTTTAGTGACGTCAACTCCTGACCCCGGGGTTGAGGCCGTCACAGTTGATATGAGAGCTACAGGTTCAAGTCCCTAATTCAGGTTAGGGATTATGTCGAGTAGGCGATAACGTGAGTCTTTAAGTGTAAGTCAGCAACTCATATAGAGGAGCAATCCTTTAGAGTCAGTCGAGGGTTCCGACGGCGTTACCCTGGCATCTATTAAATGTTTTGATAGAATTGCCTTGACCTGGTTGTGTCTTGTCTTTATACTATTATGTTGGTAGTGGCCTATTGCGATTTCGAGCTCTCCATCTCGGGAGAATCCTTCTGATTCGGATAGCTCAGATTCTGAGAGACCTCTTGATGCTGTTACCGAGGAGACCCCTATGCCTCCTCCACCAGTCCCTTCTTTTATGCCTCGAGACATCCCTGGATCTGGTCCTCGTCCCCGTTGGGTACGTAGGTTTGTGTCCACTGTCAGGGATTTCCCTCCCGGCTGCGATCCCAGTTCTTCCATGATGAGACCTCCGGTACCTCCTGTGGCCCCTAGTGGTACTTCTTCACCGATTCCTTATCATGTCCATAGGGCGGTGAATACTTCGTTTATCAGAGATCAGAGTCCTGAGTTTGCTGCCCAGTTGGACCAGGTACCCGTTGCACCATTTCAGGGTATTTCTGCCCCTTCCCCTGAGGTGCGAGCCCGTGTGAGAGCATTGACCCAGATGGCTGTAGAGAGGGCTAGGTCTGTTGACCGTTTCATTAGCTCAGAGTTCAGAGCGGTGCAGTATCAGGACTTAGTGAACTGGCTAGTGTTTGAGCTAGGTTCTATTGGTGGCAGTGGTAGTGGCTAGACAGAGCTGTTGTAGAGGGATGCAGAGCTTATAGTGACTTCTAGGAGTTCTGCAGTTGTTTACCTTGTATATGTACATTATGTTGTGATAGGTTGTAGTAGGCGAGGCTGCTATGACAGCCAATTTTGGTGTGTATTCGGATGGTTCTTTGTAGTTGGATTTTCAGTTGTACTGGGTGGATTCTGTTGGTTATTGTATTTCAGCTGCTTTATATTATTATTCAGTTTTTATATATTGTGTGTTGCTATTATTGTTGTTATTATTATTGTTGTTTCTGTTGCTCGCATTTTTAGATTATAATCATTCACTCAGGACGGATCCAATTATAATGGGGGATGAGAATATTGTCTTAGTGGCAACGCTCTCCTGATGCATAAATATAAACTGCTGGAGCAATCCATTTTCTTAAATATGACTATTATGTTTCAGGAGATGCCACCAAAGAGAAATTCTCAGCCCAATAACGGATCTGCTGGGGATCCTTCCATGAGTGATTTGATGAACTTGTTGCGTCAGCAGACTGTACAGCTGGCCCAACAGCAACAACAATTCGAGCAACAGCAGCAACAATTGCAACAGCAACAACAACAGCAGCTCATCCAGCAACAACAACAGCAATCCAACAGCAGCAACTACAAATCCAACATCAGCATGAGATGAAAGGGGCAACTCAAGGTGTTAGTTTTAAGTCTTTTCAAGCAGTGAAGCCCCTAGAGTTTAAAGGAGAAGTAGATCCTGTCGCTGCCAGGATATGGTTAAAGGAAATGGAAAAGGCGTTTGCGCTCACCAAGGTGAGTGAGGATTTAAAAACTGATTATGCTAGTTATTTTCTGAGGAATGATTCGAATTATTGGTGGGAATCTACGCGAGCCTTAGAAGGAGAAGGTCCAGTTCCCTGGACCAGATTCACATAATTGTTTTTGGAAAAGTACTTTCCAGCCTGTCTCCAAAGTCAAATGGAGATGGAATTTTTGGAGCTGAAACAAGAAAATAGGAGTGCTACGGAATATGAAGTGAAGTTTACAGAGTTGGCTCGTATAGCACCGGAATATGTGAGTTCAGAAGCCCAACGAGCGAAGCGGTTTCAATAAGGGTTGAAGCCAGAAATAAGGAGTGGAGTTGTAGCCTTACAACTCAAGACATATACTTCGGTAGTTCAGGCTGCCCTGGTAATAGAAAGTGATCAGAAATTGGCTGCAAAAGAGCAGGGTGAGAAGAAAAGGAAATTTGAAAGTGGACCCACTAGATCAGAATCACGAATAGCGAGTCGGACGTTTCAGCGTTGGTTTGGAAGGAATAAGAATAAAAAGTTTAAAGGGCAGAACTTTCCCCAAGTTAATCCCGGTACAACATCAGTTAACTCTGCCCCGACGAGGATGAGTAAGCCAGTGGTTGATTGTAAGACGTGTGGGAAAAAGCATAGTGGACAGTGCCGAAAGAATGTTAATTGTTTTAAGTGTGGACAGAAAGGTCACTATTCCACGGAGTGTAAGTCAGAGATTCAAGGAGTTACTTGTTTTAGTTGCGGCAAAGTGGGACACATAGCTAGGAATTGCAAGTCAGTGACTCAAGGTAATGTTGGAAAGAGTGTGTCCCAAGGACCAGCAACCAGTACTGTGAGAGCTAGGACTTTTAAGATGACCCAGAAGTCTCCAGTTCATGATTCTGATGTGGTTGCAGGTACGCTTACTCTAAATTCCGTACCTGTTAACGTTTTGTTTGATTCGGTAGCGTCCAAATCTTTTATATCTGTGAATTGTATGAATAAAATGCAATTGATGTTAATAGACTTAGACGAACCTCTAACTATAGAAGTGGCTAATAAAGATAAAGTACCTGTAAGACAATTTTGTCCTAGTTGTTTCCTAGAGATTTTGGGGTATATGTTCCCTGTTGACTTAATACCCTTCGAGTTGGGAGACTTTGATGTTATTTTAGGTATGGATTGGTTATCTCAATATAAGGCAAATATTGATTGTAAGAAAAAGAGAGTTGTTCTGTACACCTCAGATAATAGAAGGATCAGTTACCAAGGGCAGAGGCAAGATAGGAAGTTTCTCTCAGTGATGCAAGCAAAAAGATTGCTGAAACAAGGATGTGAAGCGTACTTGGCTCATGTAGTGGATACGAAGAAAGAGACCCCTATTTTGGATGAAATCCCTATAGTAAAAGAATTCCCTGATGTTTTTCCAGAAGAATTACCAGGATTGCCACCTGATCGTGAGATAGAGTTTTCCATTGATTTGGTACCTGGAGCCGAACCAGTTTCTAAGGCTCCATACAGAATGGCCCCAATGGAAATGAAAGAATTGGCTAAGCAACTTCAGGAATTATTGGATAAAGGAGTTATTCGACCCAGTATTTCCCCGTGGGGTGCTCCAGTGTTATTTATGAAGAAAAAGGATGGAAGCATGAGATTGTGCATTGATTATAGAGAGTTGAACAAGCTGACAATAAAGAATAAGTATCCCTTGCCACGAATCGACGATTTGTTTGATCAGCTTAAAGGCGCATGTTACTTCTCAAAGATTGATTTAAGATCTGGCTACCACCAACTGAAGATAAAGCCGGAAGATATTTCCAAAACTACATTTCGAACAAGGTATGGCCATTATGAGTTTCTAGTGATGTCGTTTGGATTGACGAATACGCCAGCAGCTTTCATGGATTTGATGAATAGGGTATATAAGGAGTATTTGGATAAATTTGTTATTGTATTTATTGATGACATCCTCATATATTCGAAGAATCCAGAAGATCACGCAGTGCATCTGCAGATTGCCCTTCAAAAGTTAAGAGAAAAGAAATTGTATGCCAAGTTTTCTAAGTGTGAGTTTTGGCTGACGGAAGTATAGTTCCTTGGTCACGTAATAAGTAAAGAAGGTATCAAAGTAGACCCGGTAAAGATTGAAGCCGTATCAAAATGGGAGCAACCGAAAACACCAACGAAAATAAGGAGTTTTCTTGGATTAGCAGGATATTATCGAAGGTTTGTGAAAGATTTCTCGAAGATTGCATCCCCACTAACTAAGTTGACCAGGAAGAAGGAGAAGTTCGTTTGGACTGAAAAGTGTGAAGAGAGTTTCCGGGAGTTAAAACGAAGACTAGTGACGGCTCCAGTGTTAGCATTACCAGATGAGACGGGAAACTTTGTAATCTACAGTGATGCTTCTTTGAAAGGATTGGGTTGTGTGTTAATGTAGCATGACAAAGTGATTGCTTATGCCTCCAGACAACTAAAGCCTCACGAGCAAAAATATTCGGTTCATAACCTTGAATTGGCGGCTATAGTATTTGCTTTAAAGTTATGGCGTCACTACTTGTATGGCGAGAAATGCGACATTTATACAGACCATAAGAGCCTGAAGTACATATTTACGCAGAAAGATCTGAACATGAGGCAGAGAAGATGGTTGGAGTTGATTAAGGACTATGATAGTTCGATTAATTATCACCCAGGTAAAGCCAATGTAGTGGCTGATGCCTTAAGTAGGAAGGAAAGATTGAATATCGTTAAGATTGCTGAGGAATTGGCACGAAACTTGGAAAGAATGGAAATTGAAGTTCAAGGATCTAACGGAAGTCAAGAGCAACTATATGAAATTACTTTCCAGCCGGCCTTGATGGAAAAGATTAGAAGATGTCAAGAAGGAGTTATGGAACAAGAGTTGGATACTTTGACATGAGAAGAGCTGTGTACTGAAAAATATAGTCAAGGTTTACATAGGTTTTCGTCCAGAGTTTGGATTCCTGATGTAACAGAGTTGAAGAACGAAGTATTGCAGGAAGCACATAACTCTAGGTTTTCTATTCACCCTGGTAGTACCAAGATGTACCAGGATTTGAAGAGAAATTTTTGGTGGCCAGGAATGAAGAAGGATATTGCCAATTGGGTAAGTAAATGTCACGTGTGTCAGACGCTGAAAGCAGAGCATTAACGACCGAGTGGATTGTTACTACCTCTGGAGATTCCTCAATGGAAATGGGAAGACATTGCTATGGATTTTGTAGTGGGATTGCCAAAGACGAGAGTGAATCATGATGCTATTTGGGTAATCATTGATAGATTGACTAAGTCGGCGCATTTCCTTCCGATTAATGAGAGGTATTCGTTGGAAAGGCTAGTGAAGTTATACTTGGATGAGATAGTTACCAAAAATGGAGTTCCTGTTTCTATAGTGTCGGATCGAGACCCTAGATTTAATTCCAGGTTCTGGACTAAATTCCAAGAGTGCCTAGGAACGAAATTGAATATGAGCACCGCCTATCACCCTCATACGGACGACCAAAGTGAGAGAACAATTCAGACCATAGAGGATATGTTGAGAGTCTGTGTTCTAGATTTTAAGGGTAATTGGGACTGAGCACCTACCTTTGATTGAGTTCTCGTATAATAACATCTACCATGCGAGTATAGGGATGCCACCTTATGAAGCTTTGTATGGACGAAAGTGTAGATCACCATTGTACTCGGATGAGGTAGGAGAAAAGAAAGTGTTAGGCCCTGAGTTGGTTCAGCAGACTAGAGATGCCATAGTGTTGATTCGGAAAAGATTGGAAGCAGCTCAAGATAGACAAAGAAAATACACAGATTTGCATAGGAAAGACATGGACTTTGAGATAGAAGCTTTGGTGTTACTAAAAGTATCGCCTTGGAAAGGGTTAGTACGATTTGGTCAGAAGGGTAAACTTAGCCCTAGATTTATAGGACCCTTTGAGGTTTTGAAGAGAGTGGGAAAGGTCGCTTATGAGATAGCGTTACCACCGCAGTGGCAGCACATTCATAATGTGTTCCACGTATCTATATTGAAGCCCTATGTCCCTAATTCGAATCAAATTATAGAATATGAACCGATTGAGCTTCAACCATATTTGTCCTATGTAGAACAACCGGTTCAAATCCTAAACCGTAAGGAACGAGTCCTTAGGAATAAGTCAATTCCTATAGTAAAAGTTTTGTGGAGAAATCCTCGAGTAGAAGAATCTACTTGGGAATTAGAGTCAGACATGCTTGATAAATATCCTCATTTGTTTAGTTGAGTTAGATTCTGGGGACATAATCTTTTTAAGGGGGAAAGAATATAACGACTCGTGTATATTTATTTTATTTCTAATAATTGGAAGTGTAATAAAAGTTTAAGTAAATAAATAAAAGATGTGTATTGATTTTGGCAGCGGTTATTGATTGTTATTTAATTAATTATGATTTGTTGATATGTGGGATTGGAATTATGTGATTTATTGATGAGTTATGTGATTTTATTTTACTTGTAAAGGTGACTTTATTGTAATTTTAATTACATAAATATTTGGGTTGTTTTTAAAATTGGTTTTCTAATTTTATAATTTCAATAATTATTTTTAGGACTTTATAAAATTGAGAAATTAATATTTTATTAATTATTCATTTTTAAATGATTTTCTGAGTGTGTTAAATGCTAAAATCCATATTTAATTATGGGAATCTTTAAAAATTATGAAATTTATATTTTTATTAAGTTCGTATTATTCGGAGAATTTTAAAACTATTTTGGGAAATTTCGGGAATCGTTTCATGCGCGCGTCGTTTCGTTATTTATTAAAAAGCGGGTATGCAGCGCAACCCAGAATTGTTTTAAAAATTTCGGAATTTATGTTTCCATAACTTCGGGATAATTATATTATTTTCCCTTTTATTTTGGCAATTTGTCGAAATTATTTTAAGGGTGGCTTGGTTCGCTAAATTCAGTTTTCGGGGCAAAATTTCAGTTCCCGGGTATATCTGGGATACGTGTCAAAATCTTATAAAAGAAATTGACACGTATCCAATTAACAGATACGTGTCAGCAGTTGGCTTTGGGGAGATTAAAACATCATCTCTCTATTGTCTCTCTCCCTATTGCTCTCTTCTCTCTCTCGTTTCTTGGTTCCTTTTTCATTTTCTTCTTCCTTCGCTTGCTTCCACCTCCTCTCGATAATTACTATGCTGCCTATTTCCTTGTATTCCATCGCTGTCTCTTCCTTTCTCTGGCCGCTGTTGCTGCCGGTTTTCCGGTTGGTGGCGGCGGTAGGCGATTGTGTGTGTATTGTATGGTGTTGTGTGTGTTGTGTGTGTTGTTTGCGGTGTGTGCGCGCGAGCCGCGGCGCGTGTGTGCTGTGGTCGTGTTGGTCCTGTGCTGTGCTGTTTCCCTGTGTTGGATTCTGTTGGGCTCGATTGTGTTGGATTCTGTTGGGCCTATTATTGGGCCTGGCAGTTGGGTTTATTAGTGGGCTCTAATTATGGGCTTAATTATTGTGCAGTTGGTTTAATATGAATTAATTTGTGTTATTGCAGGGATTTTTGTTGACTGATTTTGTGAAATAAAATACCGTGCAGTAAAAATAATTTTAAAAATCGGTGAAATTTTTGGTTGGAATCCGAATTATCGGGTACCCCGGAAATTTTGCCGCCGTACCGCGATGACTCGCTACGAGCAGACGGTGGACGGTGATGACGATGTTCTGAGTCCTAAATTCTATAAATAAATAAAATAAAATAATTATGTAAAATATGTTTGGATTTAAATAACTAATTTTGATTGGTGTTGGGATGTACGTTATATAAATGGTGGAATAATGTTGTGGATTGTTGAGAATTGTTGACGTCGATTATAATCGACGAGTAGTCTTATAAATAAAGAAGTTGCTGCCAAAATTTTCTAAAAATATATTTGTAATCGTACATAATTATATTTTACTTGTTACCCCTATTTATGTCGAGAGATGTGATTACATGATTATGTGTATAATAATAATACGAAGTCAGGTTGTTGGATTTGGGTTATTAGGATTTGAGGATATCAAGCATGTCGGTATAACTAATTAGGGTATTCTTTAATTGTAGATCCCAGTCGAGTTGTTCCAGGATCAAAGTCAGCGTGAAAGCTACATAGGGTTTGTAAAGCGTTGCAAGGCAAGTACCCTTGACCATTCTTTTATGGTTCAGTGTATATAAATAGCTAAATGTTTTATTCTCGTAATGGAACATAAATGTTTTAAGTTACGTATCCCCTGTAGTTATAAAATCATTGTTTTCGAATTGTTTTGGGGAAAAGTAACCTCGAAAGGTACCTGTCTCAAATGAAATGAATTGCGAAACGGATTTTATATGTGTGCTGGTTAATTAAATGATTTTGAAAATGAGATAGGTACAAGTGTTTTGAAAACTGGATAAAACGGTCAGATATGGGATACATTGGGGCCAGAGTAGGCCAATTGAGGTAGCGTAAGAGGCTAATTCAGTTGCGCGCATTATAAAACCGATTAGTCCAGCAGGTCAGAGACCTAGCTAGTCTCTGAGTTCCGGAACAGGTAAATGGGATGGCAGTTAGAGCCGTCTGGTGTTGATAGCCTGATCAGCTGTCTTCACATATCCGCTATGTATCTGATTGGGATTTGTGAATTATATAAGAGTATAATTGGTTGATAGAGCGGTTTTATAAAATGATTAGCATGCTAAAACTGGACTCTGGTATTATACAGCACACTGCTATGATGTTTTAACAAAGCATGCTAAATAGTGATATCTAGTTACCTTTAATTTTCATTATGAAATATTGATATCATGATTATAGTTCTGTTCCTATTTATTGTTACATTCCAGTTTTTAATCTGTTATTCATATTTGGTACTGCTGAGCGATTATGCTCACCCTTGCAAACTGTTATGTATATTTCGCAGATGCCTAGAAGATCAGTCGGACCGACCCGTGTTCCCGCCCCTACTGGACCTAGCTCCTCTGAGGTAGTTTGTATCAGACCATGAGGTCTGAAGAGTTGCTGAATAAAGTTAGTGTGTCTTAGATGTTGAATAAAGTGTTTGTAATGATGAGAACCTGAATTATACTTGAACCTGGATCGGATCTTGGTTCAGGGTCAAGTTAGTATATTTTAATAATAATTCCGTTGTTAATATTTTTGGCAATTGTGTTTAGTGACGTCAACTCCTGACCCCGGGGTTGAGGCCGTCACAGTTGGTATCAGAGCTACAGGTTCAAGTCCCTAATTCAGGTTAGGGATTGTGTCGAGTAGGCGATAACGTGAGTCTTTAAGTGTAAGTCAGCAACTCATATAGAGGAGCAACCCTTTAGAGTCAGTCGAGGGTTCCGACGGCGTTACCCTGGCATCTATTAAATGTTTTGATAGAATTGCCTTGACCTGGTTGTGTCTTGTCTGTATACTATTATGTTGGCAGTGGCCTATTGCGATTTTGAGCTCTCCATCTCGGGAGAATCCTTCTGATTCGGATAGCTCAGATTCTGAGAGACCTCTTGATGCTGTTACCGAGGAGACCCCTATGCCTCCTCCACCAGTCCCTTCTTTTATGCCTCGAGACATCCCTCGATCTGGTCCTCGTCCCCGTTGGGTACGTAGGTTTGTGTCTGCTGTCAGGGATTTCCCTCCCGGCTGCGATCCCAGTTCTTCCATGATAAGACCTCCGGTACCTCCTGTGGCCCCTAGTGGTACTTCTTCACCGATTCCTTATCATGTCCATAGGGCGGTGAATACTTCCTTTATCAGAGATCAGAGTCCCGAGTTTGCTGCCCAGTTGGACCAGGTACCTGTTGCACCATTTCAGGGTATTTCTGCCCCTTCCCCTGAGGTGCGAGCCCGTGTGAGAGCATTGACCCAGATGGCTGTAGAGAGGGCTAGGTCTGTTGACCGTTTCATTAGCTCAGAGTTCAGAGCGGTGCAGTATCAGGACTTAGTGAACTGGCTAGTGTTTGAGCTAGGTTCCATTGGTGGCAGTGGTAGTGGCTAGACAGAGCTGTTGTAGAGGGATGCAGAGCTTATAGTGACTTCTAGGAGTTCTGCATTTGTTTACCTTGTATATGTACATTATGTTGTGATAGGTTGTAGTAGGCGAGGCTGCTATGACAGCCAATTTTGGTGTGTATTCGGATGGTTCTTTGTAGTTGGATTTTCAGTTGTACTGGGTGGATTCTGTTGGTTATTGTATTTCAGCTGCTTTATATTATTATTCAGTTTTTATATATTGTGTGTTGCTATTATTGTTGTTATTATTATTGTTGTTTCTGTTGCTAGCATTTTTAGACTATAATCATTCACTCAGGACGGATCCAATTATAATGGGGGATGAGAATATTGTCTTAGTGGCAACGCTCTCCTGATGCATAAATATAAACTGCTGGAGCAATCCATTTTCTTAAATATGACTATTATGTTTCAGGAGATGCCACCAAAGAGAAATTCTCAGCCCAATAACGGATCTGCTGGGGATCCTTCCATGAGTGATTTGATGAACTTGTTACGTCAGCAGACTGTACAGCTGGCCCAATAGCAACAACAATTCGAGCAACAGCAGCAACAATTGTAACAGCAATAACAACAGCAGCTCATCCAGCAACAACAATAGCAAATCCAACAGCAGCATGAGATGAGAGGGGCAACTCAAGGTGTTAGTTTTAAGTCTTTTCAAGCAGTGAAGCCCCCAGAGTTTAAAGGAGAAGTAGATCCTGTCGCTGCCAGGATATGGTTAAAGGAAATGGAAAAGGCGTTTACGCTCACCAAGGTGAGTGAGGATTTAAAAACTGATTATGCTAGTTATTTTCTGAGGAATGATTCGAATTATTGGTGGGAATCTACGCGAGCCTTAAAAGGAGAAGGTCCAGTTCCCTGGACCAGATTCACATAATTGTTTTTGGAAAAGTACTTTCCAGCCTGTCTCCAAAGTCAAATGGAGATGGAATTTTTGGAGCTGAAACAAGAAAATAGGAGTGTTACAGAATATGAAGTGAAGTTTACGGAGTTGGCCCGTAGAGCACCGGAATATGTGAGTTCAGAAGCCCAACGAGCGAAGCGGTTTCAACAAGGGTTGAAGCCAGAAATAAGGAGTGGAGTTATAGCCTTACAACTCAAGACATATACTTCGGTAGTTCAGGCTGCCCTGGTAATAGAAAGTGATCAGAAATTGGCTGCAAAAGAGCAGGGTGAGAAGAAAAGGAAATTTGAAAATGGACCCGCTAGATCAGAATGAGGAATAGCGAGTCGGACGTTTCAGCGTTGGTTTAGAAGGAATAAGAATAAAAAGTTTAAAGGGCAGAACTTTCCCCAAGTTAATCCCGGTACAACATCAGTTAACTCTGCCCCGACGAGGATGAGTAAGCCAGTGGTTGATTGTAAGACGTGTGGGAAAAAGCATAGTGGACAGTTCCGAAAGAATGTTAATTGTTTTAAGTGTGGACAGAAAGGTCACTATTCCACGGAGTGTAAGTCAGAGATTCAAGGAGTTACTTGTTTTAGTTGCGGCAAAGTGGGACACATAGCTAGGAATTGCAAGTCAGTGACTCAAGGTAATGTTGGAAAGAGTGTGTCCCAAGGACCAGCAACCAGTACTGTGAGAGCTAGGACTTTTAAGATGACCCAGAAGTCTCCAGTTCATGATTCTGATGTGGTTGGAGGTACGCTTACTCTAAATTCCGTACCTGTTAACATTTTGTTTGATTCGGGAGCGTCCAAATCTTTTATATCTGTGAATTGTATGAATAAAATGCAATTGATGTTAATAGACTTAGACGAACCTCTAACTATAGAAGTGGCTAATAAAGATAAAGTACCTGTAAGACAATTTTGTCCTAGTTCTTTCCTAGAGATTTTGGGGTATATGTTCCCTGTTGACTTAATACCCTTCGAGTTGGGAGACTTTGATGTTATTTTAGGTATGGATTGGTTGTCTCAATATAAGGTAAATATTGATTGTAAGAAAAAGAGAGTTGTTCTGTATACCTCAGATAATAGAAGGATCAGTTACCAAGGGCAGAGGCAAGATAGGAAGTTTCTCTCAGTGATGCAAGCAAAAAGATTGCTGAGACAAGGATGTGAAGCGTACTTGGCTCATGTAGTGGATACGAAGAAAGAGACCCCTATTTTGGATGAAATCCCTATAGTAAAAGAATTCCCTGATGTTTTTCCAGAAGAATTACCAGGATTGCCACCTGATCGTGAGATAGAGTTTTCCATTGATTTGGTACCTGGAGCCGAACCAGTTTCTAAGGCTCCATACAGAATGGCCCCAATGGAAATGAAAGAATTAGCTAAGCAACTTCAGGAATTATTGGATAAAGGAGTTATTCGACCCAGTATTTCCCCGTGGGGTGCTCCAGTGTTATTTATGAAGAAAAAGGATGGAAGCATGAGATTGTGCATTGATTATAGAGAGTTGAACAAGCTGACAATAAAGAATAAGTATCCCTTGCCACGAATCGACGATTTGTTTGATCAGCTTAAAGGCGCATGTTACTTCTCAAAGATTGATTTAAGATCTGGCTACCATCAACTGAAGATAAAGCCGGAAGATATTTCCAAAACTACATTTCGAACAAGGCATGGCCATTATGAGTTTCTAGTGATGTCGTTTGGATTGACGAATGCGCCAGCAGCTTTCATGGATTTGATGAATAGGGTATATAAGGAGTATTTGGATAAATTTGTTATTGTATTTATTGATGACATCCTCATATATTCGAAGAATCTAGAAGATCACGCAGTGCATCTGCAGATTGCCCTTCAAAAGTTAAGAGAAAAGAAATTGTATGCCAAGTTTTCTAAGTGTGAGTTTTGGCTGACGGAAGTACAGTTCCTTGGTCTCGTAATAAGTAAAGAAGGTATCAAAGTAGACCCGGTAAAGATTGAAAGCCGTATCAAAATGGGAGCAACCGAAAACACCAATGAAAATAAGGAGTTTTCTTGGATTAGCAGGATATTATCGAAGGTTTGTGAAAGATTTCTCGAAGATTGCATCCCCACTAACTAAGTTGACCAGGAAGAAGGAGAAGTTCGTTTGGACGGAAAAGTGTGAAGAGAGTTTCCGGGAGTTAAAACGAAGACTAGTGACGGCTCCAGTGTTAGCATTACCAGATGAGACGGGAAACTTTGTAATCTACAGTGATGCTTTTTTGAAAGGACTGGGTTGTGTGTTAATGCAACATGACAAAGTGATTGCTTATGCCTCCAGATAACTAAAGCCTCACGAGCAAAAATATTCGGTTCATGACCTTGAATTGGCGGCTATAGTATTTGCTTTAAAGTTATGGCGTCACTACTTGTATGGCGAGAAATGCGACATTTATACAGACCATAAGAGCCTGAAGTACATATTTACGCAGAAAGATCTGAACATGAGGCAGAGAAGATGGTTGGAGTTGATTAAGGACTATGATAGTTCGATTAATTATCACCCAGGTAAAGCCAATGTAGTGGCTGATGCCTTAAGTAGGAAGGAAAGATTGAATATCGTTAAGATTGCTGAGGAATTGGCACGAGACTTGGAAAGAATGGAAATTGAAGTTCAAGGATCTAACGGAAGTCAAGAGCAACTATATGAAATTACTTTCCAGCCGGCCTTGATGGAAAAGATTAGAGGATGTCAAGAAGGAGTTATGGAACAAGAGTTGGATACTTTGACATGAGAAGAGCTTTGTACTGAAAAATATAGTCAAGGTTTACATAGGTTTTCGTCCAGAGTTTGGATTCCTGATGTAACAGAGTTGAAGAACAAAGTATTGCAGAAAGAACATAACTCTAGGTTTTCTATTCACCCTGGTAGTACCAAGATGTATTAGGATTTGAAGAGAAATTTTTGGTGGCCAGGAATGAAGAAGGATATTGCCAATTAGGTAAGTAAATGTCACGTGTGTCAGACGGTGAAAGCAGAGCATTAACGACCAAGTGGATTGTTACTACCTCTGGAGATTCCTCAATGGAAATGGGAAGACATTGCTATGGATTTTGTAGTGGGATTGCCAAAGACGAGAGTGAATCATGATGCTATTTGGGTAATCATTGATAGATTGACTAAGTCGGCGTATTTCCTTCCGATTAATGAGAGGTATTCGTTGGAAAGGCTAGTGAAGTTATACTTGGATGAGATAGTTACCAAAAATGGAGTTCCTGTTTCTATAGTGTCGGATCGAGACCCTAGATTTAATTCCAGGTTCTGGACTAAATTCCAAGAATGCCTAGGAACGAAATTGAATATGAGCACCGCCTATCACCCTCATACGGACGGCCAAAGTGAGAGAACAATTCAGACCATAGAGGATATGTTGAGAGTCTGTGTTCTAGATTTTAAGGGTAATTGGGACGAGCACCTACCTTTGATTGAGTTCTCGTATAATAACAGCTACCATGCCAGTATAGGGATGCCACCTTATGAAGCTTTGTATGGACGAAAGTGTAGATCACCATTGTACTCGGATGAGGTAGGAGAAATGAAAGTGTTAGGCCCTGAGTTGGTTCAGCAGACTAGAGATGCCATAGTGTTGATTCGGAAAAGATTGGAAGCAGGTCAAGATAGACAAAGAAAATACACAGATTTGCATAGGAAAGACATGGACTTTGAGATAGAAGCTTTGGTGTTACTAAAAGTATCGCCTTGGAAAGGGTTAGTACGATTTGGTCAGAAGGGTAAACTTAGCCCTAGATTTATAGGACCCTTTGAGGTTTTGAAGAGAGTGGAAAAGGTCGCTTATGAGATTGCGTTACCACCGCAGTGGCAGCACATTCATAATGTGTTCCACGTATCTATATTGAAGCCCTATGTCCCTAATTCGAATCAAATTATAGAATATAAACCGATTGAGCTTCAACCAGATTTGTCCTATGTAGACCAACCGGTTCAAATCCTAAACCGTAAGGAACGAGTCCTTAGGAATAAGTCAATTCCTATAGTAAAAGTTTTGTGGAGAAATCCTCGAGTAGAAGAATCTACTTGGGAATTAGAGTCAGACATGCTTGATAAATATCCTCATTTGTTTAGTTGAGTTAGATTCTGGGGACATAATCTTTTTAAGGGGGAAAGAATATAACGACTCGTGTATTTTTATTTTATTTCTAATAATTGGAAGTGTAGTAAAAGTTTAAGTAAATAAATAAAAGATGTGTATTGATTTTGGCAGCGGTTATTGATTGTTATTTAATTAATTATGATTTGTTGATATGTGGGATTGGAATTATGTGATTTATTGATGAGTTATGTGATATTATTTTATTTGTAAAGGTGACTTTATTGTAATTTTAATTCCATAAATATTTGGGTTGTTTTTAAAATTGGTTTTCTAATTTTATAATTTCAATAATTATTTTTAGGACTTTATAAAATTGAGAAATTAATATTTTATTAATTATTCATTTTTAAATGATTTTCTGAGTGTGTTAAATGCTAAAATCCATATTTAATTATGGGAATCTTTAAAAATTATGAAATTTATATTTTTATTAAGTTCGTATTATTCAGAGAATTTTAAAACTATTTTGGGAAATTTCGGGAATCGTTTCATGCGCGCGTTGTTTCGTTATTTATTAAAAAGCGGGTATGCAGCGCAACCCAGAATTGTTTTAAAAATTTCGGAATTTATGTTTCCATAACTTCGGGATATTTATATTATTTTCCCTTTTATTTTGGCAATTTGTCAAAATTATTTTAAGGGTGGCTTGGTTCGCTAAATTCAGTTTTCGGGGCAAAATTTCAGTTCCCGGGTATATCTGGGATACGTGTCAAAATCTTATAAAAGAAATTGATACGTATCCAATTAACAGATACGTGTCAGCAGTTGGCTTTGGGGAGATTAAAACATCATCTCTCTATTGCCTCTCTCCCTGTTGCTCTCTTCTCTCTCTCGTTTCTTGGTTCCTTTTTCATTTTCTTCTTCCTTCGCTTGCTTCCACCTCCTCTCGATAATTACTATGCTGCCTGTTTCCTTGTATTCCATCGCCGTCTCTTCCTTTCTCTGGCCGCTGTTGCCGCCGGTTTTCCGGTTGGTGGCGGCGGTAGGCGATTGTGTGTGTATTGTGTGGTGTTGTGTGTGTTGTGTGTGTTGTGTGTGTGAGTTATGTGTGTTGTTTGCGGTGTGTACGCGCGAGCCGCGGCGCGTGTGTGCTGTGGTCATGTTGGTCCTGTGCTGTGCTGTTTCCCTATGTTGGATTCTGTTGGGCTCGATTGTGTTGGATTCTGTTGGGCTCGATTGTGTTGGATTCTGTTGGGCCTATTATTGGGCCTGGTAGTTGGGTTTAGTAGTGGGCTCTAATTATGGGCTTAATTATTGTGCAGTTGGTTTAATATAAATTAATTTTTGTTATTGAAGGGATTTTTGTTGACTGATTTTGTGAAATAAAATACCGTGCAGTAAAAATAATTTTAAAAATCGGTGAAATTTTTGGTTGGAATCCGAATTATCGGGTACCCCGGAAATTTTGCCGCCGTACCGCGATGACTCGCTACGAGCAGACGGTGGACGGTGATGACGATGTTCTGAGTCCTAAATTCTATAAATAAATAAAATAAAATAATTATGTAAAATATGTTTGGATTTAAATAACTAATTTTGATTGGTGTTGGGATGTACGTTATATAAATGGTGGAATAATGTTGTGGATTGTTGAGAATTGTTGATGTCGATTATAATCGACGAGTAGTCTTATAAATAAAGAAGTTGCTGCCAAAATTTTCTAAAAATATATTTGTAATCGTACATAATTATATTTTACTTGTTACCCCTATTTATGTCGAGAGATGTGATTACATGATTATGTGTATAATAATAATACGAGTCAGGTTGTTGGATTTGGGTTATTAGGATTTGAGGATATCAAGCATGTCGGTATAACTAATTAGGGTATTCTTTAATTGTAGATCCCAGTCGAGTTGTTCCAGGATCAAAGTCAGCGTGAAAGCTACATAGGGTTTGTAAAGCGTTGCAAGGCAAGTACCCCTGACCATTCTTTTATGGTTCAGTGTATATAAATAGCTAAATGTTTTATTCTCGTAATGGAACATAAATGTTTTAAGTTACGTATCCCCTGTAGTTATAAAATCATTGTTTTCGAATTATTTTGGGGAAAAGTAACCTCGAAAGGTACCTGTCTCAAATGAAATGAATTACGAAACGGATTTTATATGTGTGCTGGTTAATTAAATGATTTTGAAAATGAGATAGGTACAAGTGTTTTGAAAACTGGATAAAACGGTCAGATATGGGATACATTGGGGCAGAGTAGGCCTATTGAGGTAGCGTAAGAGGCTAATTCAGTTGCGCGCATTATAAAACCGATTAGTCCAGCATGTCAGAGACCTAGCTAGTCTCTGAGTTCCGGAACAGGTAAATGGGATGGCAGTTAGAGCCGTCTGGTGTTGATAGCCTGATCAGCTGTCTTCACATATCCGCTATGTATCTGATTGGGATTTGTGAATTATATAAGAGTATAATTGGTTGATACAACGGTTTTATAAAATGATTAGCATGCTAAAATTGGACTCTGGTATTATACAGCACACTGCTATGATGTTTTAACAAAGCATGCTAAATAGTGATATCCAGTTACCTTTAATTTTCATTATGAAATATTGATATCATGATTATAGTTCTGTTCCTGTTTATTGTTACATTCCAGTTTTGAATCCGTTATTCATATTTGGTACTGCTGAGCGATTATGCTCACCCTTGCAAACTGTTATGTATATTTCGCAGATGCCTAGAAGATCAGTCAGACCGACCCGTGTTCCCGCCCCTACTGGGCCTGGCTCCTCTGAGGTAGTTTGTATCAGACCATGAGGTCTGAAGAGTTGCTGAATAAAGTTAGTGTGTCTTAGATGTTGAGTAAAGAATTTATAATAATGAGAACCTGAATTATACTTGAACCTGGATCGGATCTTGGTTCGGGGTCAAGTTAGTATATTTTAATAATAATTCTGTTGTTAATATTTTTGGCAATTGTGTTTAGTGACGTCAACTCCTGACCCCGGGGTTGAGGTCGTCACAGACATCCTCATCTTCATCCAAACCATCTGCTGCCCAGTCATTCTCTTGTGTAATAAAAGCCCTTTCCTTTTGTTTGAGTAGATCAAAGTATTTTTGCTTATAAGCCACAGACTCAAACCTTTTCTTACTGGAATCTGACTTTCTACACTTATTTGCAAAATGCCCTGCCAAGCCACATTTGAAACATTTGAATTTTGACTTATCCACCATGTTTCTATTTGGCTTGGCTGCTCCAAAGTTCTTTTTGAACTTGAGCTTGGAAAATCTCCTGGAGAGAAATTCTAGGTGCTCATCAATGTCCTCAATGTCATCTTGGCTCAATGAATCTTCACTTTCTGCTGCAAGCCCCTTGCCCTTGTTTTCACAGACCTTAGAAGTTGACTCAACAGCTTCCATCTTCACTTCCTTCTCCTTTTCCAAATCAGCAACTAGTGTAATGGATTCTCCTTTCTTCTTTCCTCTCTCCATCCTTTCATCCTGCTCTATCTCAAGCTCATAGGTCTTCAGGATGCCATACAGTCTCTCCAAAGTAAACTCCTTATAATCTTGTGAGTTTCTCAATGAGACTGTCATTGGTTTCCATTCCTTTGAAAGAGATCTAAGGAATTTCAGATTATAGTCTTTAGTCTGATAAACTCTTCCATGCAACTTAAGAGCATTTATTAGTTTCTGGAATCTACTGAAAATGTCAGTGAGTGACTCACTTTCCTCATTGTGAAAATGCTCATATTGCTGAATCAAGAGCTGTATTTTATTTTCTCTAACTTGCTCAGTGCGATCACAGAATATCTGTATAATATCCCAGACTTCCTTGGCAGTTTTGCAGTTTATAATGTTGTCAAACATGTCTGCATCAATTCCATTGAACAGAATGTTCATGGCCTTTTTATCCTTCCTGACTTGTTCAATGTCAGGATCAGACCATTCATGCCTTGGTTTGGGAACAAATGGCTCGTTTCCTGTTGCAGCTCTCATTGGAACATGAGGACCTCTTTCTATGCAGTCCACAGCGGCCTCATCTTGAGAAAGCATATGAAGATGCATCTTTACCTTCCAATGATGGTAATTATCTTTATCTAGAAAAGGAATCTTGACTCCAACGTCTTTCTTGTTCATCTTGCTGAATTGTTTTGATCTTTAAACTCTTTGTAGATTAAGAGCTTGCTCTGATACCAATTGTTAGTCCCTTAACAATATAGCAAGAATTACAGAAGGGGGGTTGAATGGAATTCTTGAACCTTTTTCTCGAAATAAAAATGTTCAACTCGAATATAGATATAATGTTTTGATTAGCACAATGCGGAATAGAAACTTAATTGAATCAAAACATAAGTAATTAAAAACAAGAGTCTTTAAAAACTTTCTGGTGGATTTAAACAATTCCACCAGAGATATATATTATATATCGAGAGGACTCTGTGTACAAGAATGCTCACAGCTGCTTACAAATTGAACTACTGAGAATACAGGGAAATGCTAATAATTCTGCTTACAAAGATTTCTCTGTTTTTGTTTCTCAACTCTCTCTGTTTTTATTTGCTACGTTCTTGGTTTTTATATATTACCAAGATTACAAAGTCAAAAAGACTGAATAAATATAAAAACTATCAGTCTTAAGATTTGCTGCTTTTCGTCCTCTATTACCCAGTTAATGGGCTTCCACAGTAGATTTGTATACATCTCGATGGCTATGCTCAGCTTTCACTGTTCAACTGCTGTTTGAATTCTTTACATGATCATCCGTTGGATTCTATGAACATCCGTTGGATATATGATCATCCGTCAACTTTCTGATCATCCGTTGATGGCTTCATTGATCATCCGTCGAGTGCTTTATTAAATATCCGTTGATAGTCATTTGATCATCCGTCGATGGCTTTGTTAATCATCCGTTGATGGCTATTTTGGCACTTGACTTCATTTCACTTATACATAATTACAAGACATCATTTATATACAATTAATCAACCTATAATAGCATATCTAGTTAAAGTGAACATGACTTATAGGCTACTACAGAATCTATACAAAGATGTATACAGAACTGTGCTACAGACTTATTATTACATAAGCTACTCACTCGATGGATAATAAGTTAACATCCTGTCGGGACTATAATGAGTTATCCGTCGGGACTATAATTCTTATCCGTCGAGTGCTACATTATTTTACTAAGTAGAATCCACTTAGATGTTTTGTTTATGAAATCATCAAGTACACAACATATTCACAACATATGTATTCAGCTTCAGCTGTAGAAGTTGATACAGATTGTTGTTTCTTGCTGTTCCAGGATACAAGTCTTTGTCCAAGAAATTGACAGCTTCTACTGGTACTCTTTTTGTCAACCCTGCATCCAGCAAAATCTGCATCTGTGTAGCCAACAGCTTCAAAACCAGTTCCCTTAGGATACCATAATCCCAAGTTTAGAGTCCCCTTCAAGTATCTGAAAATCCTCTTTACAGCCATCAAATGTGATTATTTAGGATTGGCTTGAAATCTTGCACATAGACATGTTGCAAACATGATGTCTGGTCTTCTTGCTGTTAAGTAAAGTAATGATCCAATCATCCCTAGGTAGCTTGAGATATCTACACTCTTTCCCTTTTCATCTTCATCCAACTTTGCTGCAGTAGACATAGGTGTAGATGTAGGTGAACAATCAACCATTTCAAACTTTTTCAATAGATCCTTGACATATTTAGTTTGGCTGATGAAGATACCATCACTTCTTTGGCTGACTTGAAGTTCAAGGAAGTAACTCAGTTCCCCCATCATACTCATTTCATATTCACTTTGCATAAGCTTGGAGAATCTTTGGCACAACTTCTCATTAGTAGAACCAAAAATGATATCATCCACATAGATCTGAACTAGGATCATATCTTCACCATGTTTCTTGTAGAAGAGAGTTTTATCTATGGTTCCTCTAGTAAAACCATGCTTCAATAGGAAATATGATAGTGTGTCATACCAAGCTCTAGGTGCCTGTTTTAGTCCATATTGAGCCTTGAGTAACTTATACACAAAATTTGGAAATTTTGGATCCTCAAAGCTAGGAGGCTGTTGCACATAAACTTCTTCTTCTAGCTCACCATTCAGAAAGGCACTTTTGACATCCATTTGATACACTTTAAAATTTGAATGTGCAGCAAATGCTAGAAAAATTCTTATAGCTTTAAGTCTTGCAATAGGAGCAAAAGTTTCATCATAATCAATTCCTTCTTCTTGTGAGTAGCCTTTTACAACCAACCTTGCTTTGTTTCTGGTAACTATAACATTTTCATCCATTTTGTTCCTGAACACCCATTTTCTTCCAATAATGCTTCTATTCTTTGGTGCAGGAACTAACTTCCAGACTTTGATTCTTTCAAACTGATTCAGCTCTTCCTGCATGACAGATATCCAGTCAGGATCTAGTAGAGTTTTATCAATTTTCTTAGGCTCTACTTGAGACGGAAAACATGCATGTAGGCACTCATTAGTAGTTGCACTTCTAGTCCTCACACCAGCCGTATGATCACCAATAATTACTTCTTTAGAGTGGCTTTTATCCCACTTCCTTGTGTGAGTTTGTTGACTTGTGCCTTCATCATTTTCTGCATTATTGGTATGACTGGTAGATCCTCCTTCTCTTTCCCCCCCTGAGTTTGTGCTATCAAATTCAGGTGTTTGAGATGAGCTTCCATTCCCATAATTTTCATGTTCAGTAGTCTCTTCATTCATCAACTGTTGTGTATTAACTTCATCTTCTCCATCAGAATCACTATCAATGTTAAGGTTTTCAAACGTAAGGGCTTCAACTTCATTACCATCAAGGAATTCCAAGCCTGGAGACTTGTCATCATCAATGGTCACATCTGTGCTTTCCATGATTTTCTTTTGATCAATCACATAGACTTTGTAGGTTGTTCTTTCCAGTGAATATCCCAGAAAAATTTCTTCAAAAACTTTTGAGTTAAATTTTCCCACATATTCATAGTTGTCTTTCAAAATGTAACCCTTGCTTCCAAATACATGAAGATTCTTTACAATAGGCTTTTTCTTAGAAATGATTGAGTATGGTGACTTGCCATATGCCTTGTTAATGAGATATATGTTCTGAGTATAACATGCAGTGTTGACAGCCTCTTCCCAGAAACTTGTTGGCAACTTGACATCTTGCAGCATTGTTCTAGTAGCTTCAATCAATGTTCTATTCTTTCTCTCAGCTACTCCATTTTGTTGAGGTGTTCTGGCAGCTGAGATTTCTTGAACAATGCCTTTGCCTTTGCAAAATTCACTTAATATAACATTTCTGAATTCTGTTACATAGTCACTTCTCAGTCTTTTCACACAATTGTAATCTTCAGCCTGTCTTTCTATCTTCTTGATGTGCTCAATTATGATATGTGGAGTTTCATCTTTAGAGTACATGAACTCTACCCAAGTGTATCTTGAGAAATCATCCACCATCACAAGTGCATATCTGTTCCTAGAAATTGATAAGACATTCACTGGCCCAAACAAGTCCATGTGAATAAGTTGCAAGGGTGCACTAATAGAATTCATAGTTTTTGACTTATGACTAGATCTTTTCATCTTTCCTTTCTGAAAAGCTTCACAGACTTCAACTTGAGCAGTCTCCAGCTTGGGCATGTCTCTTACTAACTCCTTTTTGACTAAGTTGTTAATTACCTTGAAAATTCAAGTGAGACAGCTTCTTATGCCATAGCTTGCTTTGTTCTTCTGATTCCTTGGTGTAGAAGCAACAAATACCATCCTTATTTGTTGAGTCCAAGTCTGCAACAAACAAACTTCCTTTTCTTGCTCCTTTCAGAGCAATTTCACCAATTTTCTTGCTGATAAAGGTGCATTCTTCTTTGTTGAATAAAACTTCAAAGCCTTTTTCTGCAAATTGGTTAACACTGAGAAGATTCACCTCAAGACCAGCTACTAGTGCTACATCATCAATGACAACATTTTCAGAAACAATCTTGGCATATCCCATTGTGAATCTTTTGTTGTTGTCTCCAAAGGTCACCAATGGGCCAACTTTCTCCTCAAACTGTGATAGCAGGGCCTTATCACCTGTCATATATCTGGAACATCCACTGTCAATGATCCACATGACTTTCTTCACTTTTCCCTGCACACAATGAGATTCAGGAGTGTTTAGTGACCCAAGCAGAGTTGGGTACTTTCTTCTTGTTAACTGATTTAGCAGAAGTAGAGTGATTTGTTTAAGATAAAATAGAATTCAATGATTGTTGTGCACTATCCCTTTCTGATGTAGACTCAATTTTTGATTCTTTAAGATCTACTCTCAGTTTGTGGCAACTCTTCATCAATTTCAAGTTACAAGGGATGCAGTCAAACTTATCATAGAATGAGTAGGGATCATTTAAATCTGCTTCATTATATTTGCAAGCTCCTTCAGTTGGCTTACTAACACCCCTTTTATAAGGGTAAGTTAGATGATTTGTAGAACCACATTTCCTACACTTCTTGCCAGGAACATCTGCAACATAGGCCAGATTATTGGTTTTGTTTATCCCCATTCTTCCATTTCTATTTTTCTTTTTCTTTCTTGCATCTTCAATCTTGGTTTCTTTGACAGGAGTCTTGGCACTTTGATTGTCCATACGATTTTCTTCAGCCTTGGAAGATTGAATTGAACTTACATTTTTCTTATCATTGTCCTCATCTGCAATTTCTTGCTTGATGATCAATTCTTCTTCACTGAAGTTTACTTCACAAGTCTTAAACACAGTTGACCCAACATTTCTCAGCATTGCTGGAACATTTTTATTCATTGTTGCTTTTCCTCTATCACCAGTGTTTTTCTTTTTGATGTTGAAGGCATCATAGTCAAGACCAATATCAATGTTTGCACATGGTTTATTTTTCTCATGGTACTGGCCAACCAATTCAGATGCATTCTTGAAGGACTTCAACTTTACTTCACTTTTCTCCAGTTTTTCCCTTAGCACAACCTCAATCTCATTTGCACACTTGAGCTTGTTTTTCAGATAGCCATTTTCTTATTTCAAGGCTTCAAGCTCCACTGTCAACAATTCAGCTTCTTGTTTTTCACTTTCAAGCTTGTCATTTAACTTTGTTAATCTGCTAACTTCTTTATTAGCAGCAACCATGCTTGTATAAATGTGAAACATTTCTGTGCTCATCTTTTCAACAGTTTCCTTATATTGGTTAACATTTAAATCAGTGGAGGTAAGACCTGTGATTTAGATATGGATGATTTTCCTTGCTTCAAGGCCATGAGTGCATAGTTTCCAAGTTCTTCATCTTCACCATTTTCAGAGTCATCCCAACTTTTACCTTCTGTAATTTAAGCTTTGCTTTGCTGTTTCTTCAGAAGAGCTTCATACTTTGCTTCAAGTTCAAGATAAGCCTTATCTTTCTTTGCCTTCTTGGGTTTCCTGCATTCTGTAGCAAAGTGGCCTAGTTTATCACAACTGAAGCACCTTATATTAGATATGTCAACAAATCCGGTTTTTTAGCCATCCTTGCTATCAGAATTGTACTTTCCTTTTTCTCTCCAGCTGCTATCTTTGTTAAAAGACTGTCCTTTACTTTTGAAGTATCTTGGCTTCCTTACTCTAATGTTAGAGAATTTTCTAGCCAAATAGGTCATTGACTGATCTAACTCATCTAGTTCTTCAAGAGTATAGAACTCATCTTTTTCCAATTCCATAATGACTTATTCCTGTGAATCAACTGTTCTTTGCTCACTTGTTGAGGCAACTGGAATATGAGACCTTGGTTGATCATTGGATGGTTGACCTTCATTTACTATTAAAGAACTTGAGCCATCTACAACATGTCCTTGGCCAGAACTCAATGATTGGCTTTGAATCATCTCTAGTTCATATGTTTTGAGAATTCCATATAAAACTTCCAGAGTTATTCTGCACAAGTCTCTCCCTTCCCTGATTGCTGAGATTTTCTATTCCAAATGATCAGGAAGAGTAAGCAAGAACTTTAGATTCACCTCTTCAGCTTCATAGTATTTGTCATGAAGCTGCAAGTCATTTATTAGCTTATTGAATCTTTCAAACACATCAGTAATGCTTTCCTTAGGCTTAGCCATGAAACCCTCATACTGTGAAATCAGTATCCTTCTTTGATTAGATCTAATGTGGCGCCACAAAATCCGGGGTCATGAATCTCGGAGGCCACGCCATCTAAACCACTACAAACCACATACCTCACACCATAATATACATTACTCACACTTTAAGACCCCACACTTATCACACACACACTTACAGGTTATTGTCTTGGAAACGAACCATTCATAACTAGAGTAAATCAAACCACAAAGTGATAATTATTACAACCCAAAAGTAGTTAAATCTTACCGGGGAGTAACCTTTAATTAAGGCTAGTCCATCGGACAAATATATGTTTCTTATTTATTACCTTACATAAGTCATACTTACAAATAAGCCGAACTAAAAACAACTGAAAACCAATCCAGCTTATTCGGACTACCTGCGGTACAACACCAAACAACCTACGGAACAGCTGGCCATTTCCTACCCGTTTCCTGGATGTGGTTCTCATGATAGGCATCTTGATTCACTGTTGTGTTGTGTCAATTTAAGAAAATAAGTGTGAGCTATAATACCCATCATAATAATGTATAGTATGAAAATGACTATATGATAAACTTACGTAAAACATCATATATGATAATTACGTTTTATTCGAAAATAGTTTTCCTTGGTGATACACACCTTTTATGAAAATAATCCTTTGGTGGATTTTATTAACCTGCGAATACCTTAATAGTAAACCCAACACCTAGGCTTGGGTTACGGTATTGCATCACAATTCCAATTGGAAGAATAGGACATTCGTTGGAGCCACCGCATACGATGATCAGTCGTACTATGATAAAAGTAACCTTTTCTACTAGTAGAAGGACGACACCTTCGTATCCCGGTTATCACCCTTGCCGTATACGGGCTATGTGTCCTCATTTCGGGTATACACACACTTCGCAGGTCCTTAGATACATATTGTACCGTCTCCTAAGGTACCAATAGTCTATCCAATACACGAAGTACTTGGATCCTACCCTCCCTTGTCCTTTAGGAGATCCTATCATATCTCGAGAACTCGAACCACATCGAAGTTCCCCCAAGCGTTTTGCTTGTTGATAGGCACAACCTTACTTCATATATATATATGTACTTACGAAAGTTTTCGGAGGAAGTACTAATGATGTGAGTTGACCGTTGTCAACAGATAATTAAATAAGAGGGTAGTTTCTCTTTGAAGCTATATTTAAAATATTCAAAATAAGTCGAGATAATATTCTCCGACGATCTGAAATTATTCGAATGATTTTCTGAAAATCAGAAAGTATTTTAAATCAGGTTCTACGATTTTTAAATCATAAATAAACCCTTCAATAAATAATAATTATTTAAATGATAATCGATAAATAATTAAACATCGAATGAGTTTACTTTTAATAGAATATTTAAATAATATTCCTCAACTAATTTATGTCTACGCAATTTAATAATCTTTAATGTTTAATCAGGTTTGAAATAAATAATAGTTGGAGTATACTTCTCCCATAATAAATGAATAGGTATATAATATTTATTATTCGAACAATAAAATATAGTTGAGGGAATATGATCTTGGGAAATCATTTTAATAAAAGTTCGAGGTATTTTAATATTTCGTAAGTGGACTTTGAGTCCCTTTAAAACGTACTACTATAGACTTGTAATCGCCCTATAATATCACCGGAATGATTCCCGGGTTTTCATCTTAAAATCCCGACCGACTCTCGGTCTTATAATTATGCGTCACACTTAAAGCGGAATTAAATATTTTACGATATATACTTATCGTACAACATCGCTACATTATGCGAAAAATTCAATTATTGTGTATCATGGCAAGCATGGTATTTATGCAATGATAATAAAACAATCCTTTCACAACACAACAGTAAATGGAGTTGGGTTCGTAAACTTGCCGGAGTATCTCGGGGTGGAGGATGCTCTAGGTTCCGCTCGGAAATCTATAATCATGAACACAATTCATTTCGTTAGGTCCCGTTATAATTTACGGCTACCCGCACTCATGCGCTAATTATTATGCACCCTCTCAGCTTATTTTATCCTTATTATTCCTTTAATTTCTTATTCACAACATGGTCGCTTCCTTTTTCAAAGTATCTTAAGTTCATTTTCATTTTCGCCGTCGGCTCCGCTTATGGATTTTACGGTTTCTAATCGCGCGGTCTCGGCTCACATATTTTTTATAAAATTGGAAAATCATTATTCTCACTTGACATTTTTATGGAAGTTAGGAAACTCAATAAGCTACTCTCTGTAAAAGTTTCATGATTTATGAACCTTCTTAAGTCGATCCTTTATATTTTCAAAGTTCGTAATTCGTAGCAGTTTTTGTCGCGTAAATCACTTTTAGTAAAACGACCATAACGTTTGATCCGTAAATCGGAATCAAGCGATTCAAGCGCCTAAAATATCCTTATAACATTGTCTATAATAATCAAGGGTTATTTTTCAAGAAACTACAGTTTACATCTTTGGGACTTTCTGCAGAAACTTAAAGTTACGTTTTGTTCGTTTTAGTGAGATTACATTTACGATCGGAGTTTCGTTTACGCCTTAAATCTTTATACTACCACCAACAATCAACATATCATTATCAACACACTAAATCCTCTTAAGAACATCATGTTCTTGAGGCAACAATAATCAACCTTAAATCTACTTAACTAAACACCAAGATCTCAACAATATCACCACTAAAACTAGGTTTACAACTACATACTAAAAGGATCTTGAAATTGAATCTTAAATAAAGTTGGGTCAAAGATTTTTACTTTTCTCTTAAAATCTTGAGATATGTTCTTGATGATGGTGAAGTCTTGGGAGTGCTTAATATGATTTTTGGAACCTAAAACAACCATTGAAATCAAGAAACCAAAGAAGAGTTACTATTCATACTATTCATTCTCAACTTTCTTGATTTTATTTCACCCATCAAACCTTGATAAAAAGAGATCAAAGATTTATATTACCTTAGTCTGGTTGTTAGGAATCTTGAGAATTAATGGGAGGATTTATCCATGGCTGAACTTGAAGATTTGGTTTTAATTTCCTTGGTTTTGAAGAAGAAGCTGAATGGAGCTTCTTTGGGAGAGAGGGAGTGTTTTTATGCTTGCTTCCTTGGTTGCTTCTTGGAAATGAGGTTGTGATATCTTATATTGATTTTTTATTCTCTAGTTTAGATCCTAGGATTTTATTCTTGTTGCCAAATCCATGGACAAATCTAACTAGCTTCCTAGTTTACAGTCTAAGCCACTTGTTTAGCTCCTTAGCTTACTATTTGGTAGCCTTGGTTGATCATTCTACACCTTAGATCACTATTTGATAAAGTAACCATGGTTACTTTCTTACCATGGTTAGTTAGTGCGTTACGTTTATTGAATCGTTTACGCGTTCGCTCGGTCGCTTAAACGTTTTCGTAATACTTCCTCGTAAATGGTTCGCGACGTAATTCCTTTCGTATTTATTTATTATGTTTTGAATTACCATACTTGGATATAAATCCAGTAGGGTTTTAAATTTGTAATTATTTTGTGATTCTCGTAATCCTCGATGATTAATAAATATGGTCGTTTTTCAAAGTTCGTTTTCTTCGAAAACTAATAGCGTTTACATACACTCATTTGGTACGTATAATCATAATATCAACTCCAAAACTCATTTTCTCATGCACTACATAGTGTGGGCTAAAAGGTTTTTCCGTCCGTCAGGGTTACTATTGATTAAGCATTTTACAAGGTCTCAAAAATTCGAGTTATTACATCTAACCTCCTCAGTTCCTTCACAGAGTATTTCAATCTTCTCCCATATTTGCTTGGCAGTGTCACAGTTAACAATATTGTTGTACATCACATTGTCAAGTGACTCAATCAATATCAATTGCAAGCTGCTATCCAGGGAAACTTTCTCCTTTTCAGGGTCAGAATACTCAGCTGGATCTTTTGGAGCATAAAGAGCTAGGATGATCCTGTCTCCATCTGTAGATTCCTCAATTCTTACCGTAGGAATGAACGGTCCATCCTTGAGGATCTGAATGTAGAGGGGATTGGCCATCTTGATGAACAACATCATTTTCTTTTTCCAAAGAGTGTAGTTAGCTTTGTCAAAGGTAGGAATTTTGATGCTACTGATTTTCTGTGTATTCATTCTTCCAAGATCTTGAATCTGTTTACTTTCAGATTTTGCTCTGATACCACTTGTTAGGTAATGAATCACACACCGGGGGGGGGGTGAATGTGTTTTTCTGATTTTAGGCTTTTCTTGAAAGTTAATGGTTGAACAAAGTAAATTAAATCTTGTATAGAAAAGTGTTCATGCAGAATCTAAACTTGCAGAAAATAAAGAACACATATCTTCAAAACTCACTTAATTTTATATTAAAAATTAAGACTGTTTTGCTACAAAATTTCTAAGCTATTTGATGTTAAAGAGCTCAGCTTCTTCTTGAGAGTGATACAAGAGATTTGATCTAAATTGTTGCAACTAACTAAAGGACCAGTGTTAACTTTATAACTCAGTTAACTGCTGGTTTACACAGTGGATAATAAACATGCTATTAGCTTTTCTAAACTGTCACTTGTCATTTATATTTATAGAAAAACAAATCTTCCATTTCTGGCTTAGCATATCTTTAGCATCCCGTGTTCATTTTAATCTTCCTCTGTCAGTTAATCTTTGCCATTAATCTTGCACACTCTTCAAGCTGATTTTTGTAGACTTGTCAATCCAGCTGTTGGATTGTTTGTTGATTGTTTATCTTGGATATTGAAGTGATCTGCAATTTTGTACTTTGAGACTGTACCTCAAGATCTCCAGTTTAAATTAATAGAACACTTGACATCTCGATAAGTACATAGGCTTATCGAGATCTCTAGCACTCCATATTGAGTTTGGCTTGTAGAGGTCTTCAGCTTGTCGAAATCTCTAGTCTTCACATCTTCACTTTGACTTATCGATAACTCAGAGTTCTCTACTGAATGTAGACTTGTCGATAACTCTAAGTTCTCTAGTGAAGGAATGACTTGTCGATATCTCCAATCTTCAGTTCTTCAATTTTGCTTGTTGATATTTTTCTGAGTTCTCTAGTAGCTTTCCTGACTTCTCCACTCCGAGTTCATTCATTTCTTTTATCCCGGTGGATATTGCTCATCCATCGAGTAGTGACTGTATCCCGACGGATGTGCTTAACAGCAGTCATCCGTCGGCTAGCCAAACTATTATCTCGATGGATGTTCCTCATCCGTTGGTACTCTCTGCAACTTGAATGACTTCTCGATAAGCCATTCTAGAGTTCTCGAATGACTTCTCTATAACATTAAATATGTGACTTGTAGAGATCTTGACTTAGAGTATTTTTCTCCAAACAGATTTATTCAACTTTAAGCTTCTTCAAAATTCTTCTGAGGCATGATCTTCTTGATCTTCTTCCAGATAGAATCCTTAGGCTTGATACTGTTTTAGGAAAAAGACTCCAGTATGCTCCTTTGCATTTTAACAGACTTTAAGTTTTACAAGTACAAAATACAAATTTAGATAACAATACAACTTACTCAGGGTTGACCCCAAGCTTAACTGATTACTGAAAATAACTGTTCATTAATCTTCTACTCAGATCAGATGTCCATTTGACTTGCTTTATACTTTGATCAGAGATGCTAATGACATTGTTATCTCAGTAATCTTTGACATCATCAATTATATATTAAAGTATTTGGTACTTGTAACACTTAAAGTCTGTAAAAGTGTCAAAGCACTACTAGAAATAGTGCCTACGACATCACCCCTTTAACATCGGTTAGAAATGTCACAGATGTTAAACGCAGTTTTAACATTGGTCGCTTCAAAACCGATGTTAAAAGTGTTGTAAGACATCAGTATCTTAACCAACCGATGTCTATAATCGTTTTTAAAAAAAATAAAAAAGGCCCGCTTCTTTCTTTTCCCCCGTTAATACACCAAAAATTCCCCCCCTTAATCAAAAATTTTATGTTCAGTATTTCCCCTCTTAGCCAAAATAGTATCCCTCTCTCTCTCATTCTCTCTTCGTTATTCTCTCTTCTCTCTCACTTTATCATCTCTCTTCTCTCTCATCTCTCATCTCTCACTGTCTCTCTTCTCGTGTAAGGTGTAGATTTTTTGGGTGCTTTCTCCTTTTTCTCATCTTTGCTCTGCTGACTTCCTAATCTATTTGGTTCTTTGTCCTCTTGATTCTCAAAATGCTTGGTTATGTTTACAGTTTTGTTTGATTCAAGTGATCATTTCATAACCTTATTATTCTTTTTTTTTCAATTTGCAGATTGTTGTTAGATTTGTGTGTGACAGTGATAGGTATGAACTACAATCTATATAACAAAGGTATGATTAATTTTATTTCAAAGTTTTGGGATGACTACATATATGAGCATCTGAGAATTCTGTACATTAGTTGTTGAGTTTGTGTATTTTTTGCATAGAAACTTTTTGACTAAAGGTCTGAGAGAGCTTTCAGAAAGAGATGATGGTGATAAATATCGATTCCATTTTAATGCTCTGGTAACTCATTATAAACACAACAAAAACATTTTACTTGGTTTAGAGTAAAATGTTATTAGCATCTGAACAACCTTTAACTTACTAGTTCAGAGTTCATCATGAAGCATTTCATGAATATTAGATGTGCTTTAATGAAGTTATTATATGTAAACTGTATTTTTCCCCCTTTTTCACTTCATCGGCAGGATTCATTGAGGACTTTTTTGTTACGAAAGCTTGACAATCTTGATAAAGATGATAAATGCCAAATCACCATGATTTCAACATGGACAACTGAGTTGTACTTGGACAAGGTTTGTTTCTGATATTATCTTCTTCCTGGATGGTTATTTGGCTTAGATAACTTTTCTGCTTACATTGTAAAGTAGCCCGAAATACTTGTGCTTACATTTTAAAGAGAAACAAATATGTAAAGTAGCGGGTGCTATAATGATTGGTGTTGTAATATGTTTTAATGGTTGAGCTCGATTATGAGGAGTGTGGAGGTGTTGTTGTAGAGTACCATTGGGCATAAATTCAAATATCAAGAGACGGTGGTGCTGGTCTGCACAGTAGCCTAGAAGCTCCATCAGGTATGAAGAGTGCAGGGTGCTTAGTAAATCCACCTGCCGCAAGGGAAAGTAGATAAATCAAGCAGAAGAGGTAGAGTAACAATAAATTTCTCTCATCTTTTTTCTATAGCCATGTGCTTTCTCTTTTAGGACGGTAGAACATTAATAAACGAATGTGAGGGTGGGGGGATGTAAGTATATTCCTTACACTAATAATATGACTTATTAAGTACATATTACAAATGAATAGAAGTATCTAAGTCAACACCAGGAAGAATGCAAGATAATATTAAGTGTGATTAGGGTTCGGTTGTCCGGGGCATAAAATTAATTACAGAAATGTACATTTGCATCATGGATTTTTCATCCTTCTCTCTTGTTACAAAATACAAGTCATAGGGGTTACTCAGAAAACTTCAATTGAGTATACTTTCTGTCTGTGATGCTAACTGAAAGTTGATGATAGTGTTTATTTACACTTCTCTAAATACATTGGATCTTATATTGGTACATAACAGATAAACAGAAATAAATTGAATAAATTCGCTAAGCTCTTGCCTGGAAGCTCTCTCCCCTTGCTTCCCTTCCATGTGTAACATCTTCACTGCTGCAATTTTCCCATCACTCAATATTCCTTTGTAAACCACTCCAAATCCTCCATTTTCAATAACATTAGTTTCGGTAAATTTCTCCGTGGGCACTTCAAGGTCCTTGTATGTGAAAACTTGTATGCCTTTAACTTTTGGTGGAGGGAATTTGCTCGAGTTTACTCCATACATACACCCTCATTTGACATCTATGGCAATTCCACACCAGATCAAAATGTGAATAATTTACACAAACACACACATAGACACACTTTCCTTATTATACACGATTATATATATATATATAATTTATTACCTGGAGTAGAAAGAGCTACATTTCTGTGAGCAATGAACATGCAATTTCCATTCTCGGGGATACTACCTAAACTGTCATTGTCTTTTGTAGTTCTCATCCTTCAGAGCATAACTGTTATAAATAATATTGCAAGAAGTAAGATGATTATTTTAATTGGCATTACAATAAGAAGAATGGTAGGTGAAGGGAGAATATCATGGTGGTGGTTGTTTGCTACAAGCTGTGGCGTCACAGACGCTGCTATAGTAGTGTTGTCAGTATCCATGGGCACAAAATGCAAAATTATGCGAGAAAAGAAAGGAAAACGAGACTTTTGGTAATGAGTAAAATGCAAGATGAGTTAAAAAGGTAATACTTGCCTTAATAAGATGTAATATTGCTTGTTGATACTTATCATCTATTACATTTGCTAAATTATGAATTTTAGTATCATGTATTATACTATAACATATCATTGTCTTTCTTTATACCTTTTGCTTTGAGATTATCCAAATATGTCGTCATTCTTTTTCTATGAACATTTTATAGCTGGCCTCTTGTTTGTTAGGCAGGTATCTAAACACAGACATGATTGCCTCTTGCAAGCAGCAATAATGGTTTTGATGATCTCTGTAGAGGTACTTTTTTTGATGCATTAGCCATGTTCCCCTTTTTACAGGTGTACAACTGTACTGCGATATTTTAAGATTAAGTTTTAAATTATTTATTCGGTGCTCATTGTTATAACTTATATGTAATGAAAATTAGTATTTATATCAATTTTTTGTATGGATGTCTTTTTAGCTTCATGGTTATTGTATCTTCTTTCACAAAGTCTCTAGGTTCAAGTAGTTTGGTTAGCCTTCAGTAAATGGATTAACTATTTCTTGTTTATTGCAGTAGAATGACTACAAGAATCGATGGTTTTTGCATAATGATAGTGAGAAGCTGCAGACTAAAGCATATGAGGTTCTTAATATGGTCGTATCCATTTTTTAGTTTGACAGTTCTCTGCTTTTTGTCTGCTTAACTGATTCCACACACACACACTGATTTTAGTCTATATAATACATGTATTAGTTTGTTTGCATCTTGCACATATGGATTGAGGTGTTCGCCGTTTTGCATGGTTTTGGTACTAGTTTTGTTATTTTCACAGCTATGTACTCAGACTCGGGTGGAAGTGTTATCATGGCAATGCGTGAGTGTCCGCCTCAACAATATTTTGAATAAGGGTATATACCCATTCTCGAGTGTTGGTTTCCCATACTGGTACTTAAGGTGAAATCAAGAGACTGGGAAACATAGGTCTGCATTTAGTAGTGGTTATATGGCCCTGTTTTCCCGTTGTTCTTTTGTTTTTCAGTAGTGGTTCTATAGGCCCATGTTTTATTGTGCTACTAGTATCTAGCTTATTTGTTTAATGTATGCATGATAATCTTTTAAGCATTTAAAAATAATAAGATGTTTGGTATATTTCAGCTTGCTTGGAGCAGTTGTAGTGGTGATTTGATGTTGAACACCTCTAATTGAGTATGTTCCGACGAAGATCAATTATTTTCACTTTAGAAATCATTCGTGAAGTTCAGACCCCTTTGCGTCCGGTCTTCTCACTTTGGAAGATGAGTCTTTTCAACTTCTAGCAGAACAAGTTCTACCTTCTTCAATATATGATGCTGCTCTTTAGTGAGTTAGATAGGTTAGGAATGTGATTGTAACTAGATAGTTTTTGATGTTGATGTAGATATAGAAATATGTTGGTTGAATGTTGGTATATAAGTTTTTTTATATATTTTTATTTTGGTTTAAGATTGATTTTTATTAATATAGCTTTTTATTTTAAATAAAGAGCACGATGTGAAGCAACTAAAAACACATCATCTGTTTAAACTAAAAACGATGTCTAAACTAACAAAACAAATTGAATTATAGGAATGAAAATGATGTCTAAAATGTCAAAATACATTGCTTTGTGCAAGTAAATAAAAGTAAATAAAAGTAAATAAAAAGAAAACTGATGTCTTCCAGAACAATGTACATCGGTTTCACTTACGCAACCGATGTTAAAGTAGAAGTTTCACATCACTTCCTCAAGTAAAACTGATGTTATAAGTTATGTTTAACGTCGATTAAGTAAATAAACCGATGTAAAATACAGACTAAGACATCGGTTTTTTTAAGAATCTGATGTCTATCAGTTAAAAGTTCTTCCCTGTTATATATTTATAGTGCTTTTTAACATCTTAAATACCATTTTCATAATTTAGTTTTAACACAGTTATTCAAAAAAGGGCTAATTATATATCAGTTTGCTAAGAAAACCTATGTCTATGTACATCTTTAACATCGGCTAAAAATCGATGTTAAAGACCCATACCTTTCTCTACACATGCGAAGACATCGGTTTGAAAAAAAAGACATCGGTTTATAACCAATGTCTAAGGGCATTTTTCTAGTAGTGAAGGAGCATACTTGAGTCTTTTTCTATAAACAGTGTCAAGCCTAAGAATTCTATCTAGGAAGAAGATCAAGAAGATCAAGCCTCAGAAGAATTATAAAGAAGCTTGGAGTTGAATAAATTTGTTTTAGGGAAAATATTCTAAGTCAAGATCTCTATAAGTCACAGATTTAGTGTTATAGAGAAGTCATTCGAGAACTCCAGAATGGATTATAGAGAACTCAGAAAGCTTATAGAGAACTCAGAGATATCGACAAGCCAAATTGAAGACATGAATATTGGAGATATCGACAAGTCATTTCTTCACTAGAGAACTCAGAGTTATCGACAAGTCAACATTCACTAGAGAACTTTGAGTTATCGATAAATCAAATTCCACTAGAGAACTCAGAGTTATCGATAAGTCAAATTCTACTAGAGAACTCGGAGATATCGATAAGTCAAATTTCACTAGAGAACTCTGAGATATCGACAAGTCAAATTTGACTAGAGAACTCTAAGATATCGACAAGTCAAGAAGCCCCTAGAGAACTTAGATTTATCGATAAGTCAAAGTGAAGATGTGAAGACTAGAGATCTCGACAAGCCAAAATTCTCTTATAGAGAACTGAAGACCTCTACAAGCCAAATTAAATATAGAGTACTAGAGATCTCGATAAGCCAATATACTTATCGAGATGTCAAGTTCTCTATAGACCTAAACTGGAGATCTCGAGGTAAAATCTCAAAGTACAAAATGTTGGATTTTTAACGCAGCGGGGTCATGGCAAAACACTTTTACACATACAAAATCCAAATAAAAGCATATAAATCGTGAATAAAAATTCGAGGGATCGAATCTAACCTTTAAAATAATTCGGAGACAACGATCAGAGATCCTTAGCAGTTGCTCCTCAAGTGTGAAGCACTCCACCGGTATCCACCAAGAAAACGATGTTAAGGAGGAGGAAGGAAGTGGAGAGAATTGGGTTTTCCAAACTTTTTGGGTTTTCGGGTTAGATGTGGGTTAGAATAAAATAGGGTCTATAATAGTGTATTTATAGGCAAAATTTTCAGCTGAAATTTTCCCATAATAATATTATTTTTATCCCATTTATTATTCTCATTAATAATTAAAACACCTTTTAATTATTAATCCATTTTCTAAACACTTTAGAAATAATTCTCTCTCTTGATTTAATTTCCAAAAAATTAAATCCTTAATTAATAATATTAAGAACTTTTCTTAATTAATTTATAATCAATTAAGTCTCATTTAATCAATTATTAAATTTTCCAATTAATTATTTATTTCATAAATAAATAATTATTAGCCATTATTAATCAATTCCTCCACCATTAAATCATTCTCTTTTTATGGTGTGACCCTGTAGGTTCAATATTAAGCCGGTAGTAGAAATAAATAATAATAAAACTATTTTATCATTATTTATATAAATTCTCTAATTTATTAAATATGATTAATTAATTAATCACATTTATTCTACATCGTGAGTAATGCTTCTCAACATATCGCGACTATCCGGATAATATGAATTCACTGCTTAGAATACCAAGAACCTGTCAGTGAATAGTTACCGTACAATAAACTCCTTCTACCCTACAATGTCCCGATTAAATACAAGGCATGGATCTCGTGTCAAGCCTATCTAATTCAATCACTTGCTTACCATTTACTATGCGTAGTTCTATGCAAATTAGAAACTCCTTTCTAATTTCATTCTCTCTGGCCAGAGATTCCTGAACTAGCATAAATGGATCAGCCTTGAACATTCGCTTCCTTCACTGGAAGGGGTAGATCCTTTATTGATCATACACTATCTTCGTGTATGAATTCCTATACCTAGAAGAGCCCTAATAATTGTCCTTGGAGACTAATAACTAAACCAAAGCATAGTTCAGTGTACACAAGATGACTATGATGACCTCAAGTCTAAGGATACTTGTACAACTATCACTATGTGAACAACTGCTGACACGTGAGTGAACTCCATCAGTTGTTCAGCTGTGCGAGTCATGTTCAGTGAACTTATTCTATAATAAGCACCTACATACTAGCTATAGTGTCACCACACAAATGTCTATGAGAACAGACATCCTTCATAATGAAGCAAGCATAGTATGTACCGATCTTTGCGGATTATTAATTACCAGTTAGTAATCCTATGACCAGGAACTATTTAAGTTTAGAGTTATCATCTTTTTAGGTCTCACTATTATGATCTCATCATAATCCATAAGAAGCTTTACTCTAAACTATGGTATATCTTATTTAAACACTTAAATAGATAGAGCCCGTAATAAAAACGAAACAAGTCTTTTATTAATATCAATGAAATCAAAACAGATTATATAAAGAGTTATTCCTAAATCCTAATACCTGATTGGACTTAGGACATATTCCTTTCAATCTCCCACTTGTACTAAAGCCAATCACTCTGATATCTAATACCCATCTCATCTTTATGACGATCAAAGTGACTTTCAAAAAGTAGCTTTGTGAGTGGGTCTGCTATGTTGTTATATGTGTCAACTCTATTTCAATACAATACAAGAAATGTTACCGCGTTCCCACTAACCCTTTTGTAGACGCATGGTTCATCTACGTTTTTGATAAAATCAAACTCTTTGATTGTCTCATCAAAACGAATGTTCCATCTACGAGAAGCTTGCTTTAAACCACATATGGTTCGCAGTAGCTTACACACTAGGTTTTCATTTCCCTTGGAAAGAAAACCATCTGGCTATATGCCAGATCACATAGTCGTAGTAAGCAGCAATCGCAAGCAAAATCCGAACTGATTTTAACAGGGCTACAGGTAAAAGGCTTCATCAAAGTCAATCCATTGCCTTTGTTTGAATTTTTTTGCCACAAGCCTGGCCTTATATGTCTCCACCTGGCCATCTGCTATAATCTATCTTTTGTATACCGTATACATAGATTCCATTCTGGATTTCATGGCACTATGCCATTTCTCTGAGTCAACACTACTCATAGCCTCATTATAGGTCACAGGGTCATCATCATCAAATGATTGACAACTCATTGTCATTCTCAATGACAAGGCCATATTACCTCTCAGGTTGGCGAGACACTCTCCCTGACCTACGAATGGGCTGTTCCACAAAAGGTTGTTCAGTCAGAACAGGTGTTCCACTTGATCCGTAGTAGTTTGTGCTTCTTGAACTTCATCAAGTTCAATTTTGCTCCCACTGTTTCCTTCAGGGATAAACTCCTTTTCCAAGAAGGTAGCATGTCTGGAGACAAACACCCGATGATCGGTGCAAAAGTAATACCCTAAAGTCTCTTTAGGATATCCCACAAAACTACATTTTCCGGATCGATATTCCAGCTTATCTGGGTCAACTTACTTGACATAAGCTGGACATCCCCAAATCTTAACGTGTTTAAGACTCGGTTTCCTTTCTTTCCATATCTCATACGGAGTTTGAGGAACAGATTTGGAAGACACCTTATTCAGTAAATATGCTGAGGTTTCCAATGCATAACCCCATAGGAATACTGGAAGATTTGCATAGCTCATCATGGACCGAACTATGTCTGACAAAGTTCGATTTCTCCTTTCAGATACTAATATGGAGGAGTCCACTGGGAGACTATACCATTTACTTTGAGATAATCCAGAAACTCTCCATTCAAGTATTCACCACCTCGATCTAATCGAAGAATTATAATACTATGTTTGGTTTGTTTCTCCACTTCATACTTATACTCTTTGAACTTTTCAAAGGCTTCAGATTTGTGTTTCATCAAACACATATCCGAATCTAGATCTATCATCTATGAAAGTAATGAAGTATGAAAATCCACCCATGGCTTGCGTAGACATTGGTCCACATACATCTGTGTGTACCATTCCTAGCAAATCTGCAGCCCTCTCTCCATGTCCACTAAATGGAGACTGCAGTGCCACTATGGAGTGAGATTTTCATCATCCCTTTTCTTTTATTAGTTTGTTCAATCTGAAGTAAATTATGTCACATTCGTACAGACCATTATTTAAAGTACCACGTCCATAAAGAATATTATCTCTAAGAATAGAACATTCATTATTCTCAATAATAAATGAAAATCCAGCCAAGTCTAACATGGGAATAATATTCCTCACAATCGAGGGAACAAAATAACAATTATTTCAAACAATAGTCTTGCCCGTAGGCATATGTAAATGAAATGATTCTACATCTTCAGCAGCAACTCTTGCTCCATTTCCCATCAGTAGAATCACCTCCTCTTCTTCAAGAGTCCTACTTCTCCTTGGTCCCTGCAACAAATTGCAGATATGAGAACCACAGGCGGTATCTAATACCCAAGTAGAAATTTAATTTAATGACATATTCACTTCTATCATGAACATACCTGAATCAGAAGCGATAGTCTCACTACCCTTCTTCTTCTTCAATTCTGCAAGGTAAACCTTGCAGTTACTCTTCCAGTGCCCCACCTTGTTACAGTGAAAGCAAACAACTTTGCTCTTTGGGTCTTCAGCTTTTGGTGGAACCGGCATTTTCTCACCTACTTTCTTCTTCTTGGAAGGGTTCCTCTTCCTTTTCTTAGGATTGGAACCTTCACCAATTAGAAGAACAGAACTCTTCTTAGGGGGGAAATTCGATTCTGCAGTCTTTAACATGTTGTGGAGTTCAGGCAGGCTGACATCCAACTTATTCATGTGAAAGTTCACAACAAACTGCGAGAACGAACTCGGAAGCGATTGCAAGACTAAGTCTTGGCTCAGCTCCCCATCCATGGCAAAACCAAGTTGTCCAAGACGTTCAATCAAATTGATCATCTTAAGTACATGGTCATTCACAGATGATCCCTCAGACATCCTATAACCGAACAGCTCATTCGATATCTCATATCGAGCCGTCCTACCCGCTACATCATACAACTCTTGTAAATGCATTAGGATAGTGTGAGCATCCATATGCTCATGTTGCTTCTGTAGCTCAATGTTCATGGAAGCTAGCATGATGCATTGAGCAACATTTGCATCATCTATCCACTTACGATACATAACATGTTCATCATTATGTGCATCACTAGCAGGTTCAGTAGGCTTAGGTGAGTCAATCACGTATTCCAGCTTCTCAATCCTGAGAACAATTCTCAAGTTTCGAAGCCAGTCAGTATAATTAGGACCAGTCAATTTGTGAGCATCTAGTATGCTCCTGAGTGATAGTGCAGAAGACATAACGTACAAAGTAAATCTGTAAATGATAAACACATAACAACACTTAGAAAATATTCGATTTCATTTCAAAACACTATATGAATCGGGTCTTTATTCATAAGTGGCTCCCACTAGTTTTCCTAATTTATTCAACCCCCTACGTGAAAAATTAAGCATTCATAATGCTAGTGGGAATAGGGATCCTACATTCCATTACACAACCCCGGCTGTAGCACGAACCGCCATGCAATGTTCAATAGGCAGACAACTCTTGTCAATTATATCTCATGTTATTCCCTAATCAAACTTTAGCCTCTTGAATAATTGAGTCTCGGCTGTAGCACGACAAACTCAATATTCTAAGTCAAGTCTAACCCAACATTCCGTACAGTTGAATCAGTCCCCAAAGGCCCACGGCTGTAGCACGTACCGACCTTTAGATTCTTATTCAAAGTACACATCTCTATGTAATAGACAAGTATTTCTTATTTCGAAATCAAAGCCCTCGGCTGTAGCACGAACTGACAATGATTCAAAAATAAGAACTACTTTTCTATCATGTTGGAAGGCTATGACCGACACAAGCCCATTGTATCATTGGCCAATTACTACTTGATATTATTTAATTTTAGAGGGATTATATTACGTTACAATCATAATCATATTATAAAGAGATTCTTCCTTTTAAATTAAATATTTCAAATCAATAATCAATAATCAATAATCAGATGATTCCCAGATCGGGTGGAGCATTGTCAAGAGGCGCCACTTAATAACCCTTTCTTACAGATAGAAATCTGTTGTTGACATAATCATCCTTTCTCTCATATCGAAAATTCATATTCAATTACGTGTTTCACAAACACAAGAATCTCATGATTGTATTCATAATATTGTTATTAAGGTTATGAAACAATTTCACTATACTAGGTTGTCAAACAAACGCCTTATGTTCATTTAAGTTCACCTAAATCTATCATCGCATGATAAACTAAGCATATATCACATATATAAACATGAATAAACATCAAGGTAGGCATGTTACATCATCTAGCACATTAGTCTAAGCATTATACATCTCTATGTATCACATGAAGCATTTAAAAGCAATTAAAACAGTTAAAAACAACTTTAAAACACTTCATGGAAATATAAACAGTTCAAAACTTTTACATAAACTAAAATTGATCACTCCATTAGATCCGTCTCGAAAAAACGAATCCAACGGTATATTGCACGCCTAAAATGGAGTTACGAAACTCCCAGAAAATTAATTTTAAAATCAACAAACGGGCTGTAACGCATTACAGGAACGCGTTACAAGCCCTGTAACGCATTCCGGTGATGCGTTACACCCCTTTTAAGCCATTAAAGGGTGTAACGCATTCCGTGAATGCGCCACAGGTGTGTAACGCATTCCCGGAATGCGTTACACCCCTATTTTTTTTTAGCCGCCGTTGCTTTCTTTCTCGATCAGCGTGCCTGACTGTTCTCTGTACCTCTGTCCGTGCATCACAGTTTCAACAACAGATAACTAAACATGCAGATGACAGATATATACATACATCCAATTCATATATATATATAATTATTTAATTACGAATTTTAATTGAAACAACTTCAAAAATTCATAATAAAAAATCTATACATCATAAAATTATGAAAAAAATACCCAGACGATCTACAACACTTGTAGAATCCAGATCAACATTCAAAATTATTCTGAGAAACGATTTCTCATTAGACAAAATGAATCCATAATATAACTTGTAAAAATCATAATTAATTCATACTAGCACATAAAATTCTGAAATTTTTACCACAGATCTATATGCATACAACCTATGCTCTGATAACATTGTTGGATTTTTAACGCAGCGGGGTCATGGCAAAACACTTTTACACATATAAAATCCAAATAAAAGCATATAAATCGTGAATAAAAATTCGAGGGATCGAATCTAACCTTTAAAATAATTCGGAGACAACGATCAGAGATCCTTAGCAGTTGCTCCTCAAGTATGAAGCACTCCACCGGTATCCACCAAGAAAATGATGTTAAGGAGGAGGAATGAGGTGGAGAGAATTGGGTTTTCCAAACTTTTTGGGTTTTCGGGTTAGATGTGGGTTAGAATAAAATAGGGTCTATAATAGTGTATTTATAGGCAAAATTTTCAGCTGAAATTTTCCCATAAATAATATTATTATTATCCCATTTATTATTCTCATTAATAATTAAAACACCTTTTAATTATTAATCCTTTTTCTAAACACTTTAGAAATAATTCTCTCTCTTGATTTAATTTCCAAAAAATTAAATCCTTAATTAATAATATTAAGAACTTTTCTTAATTAATTTATAATCAATTAAATCTCATTTAATGAATTATTAAATTTTCCAATTAATTATTTATTTCATAAATAAATAATTATTAGCCATTATTAATTAATTCCTCCACCATTAAATCATTCTCTTTTTATGGTGTGACCCTGTAGGTTCAATATTAAGCCGGTAGTAGAAATAAATAATAATAAAACTATTTTATCATTATTTATATAAATTCTCTAATTTATTAAATATGATTAATTAATTAATCACATTTATTCTACATCGTGAGTGATGTTTCTCAACATATCGCGACTATCCGGATAATATGAATTCACTGCTTAGAATACCAAGAACCTGTCAGTGAATAGTTACCGTACAATAAACTCCTTCTACCCTACAATGTCCCGATTAAATACAAGGCATGGATCTCGTGTCAAGCCTATCTAATTCAATCATTTGCTTACCATTTACTATGCGTAGTTCTATGCAAATTAGAAACTCCTTTCTAATTTCATTCACTCTGGCCAGAGATTCCTGAACTAGCATAAATGGATCAGCCTTGAACATTCGCTTCCTTCACTGGAAGGGGTAGATCCTTTATTGATCATACACTATCTTCGTGTACAAATTCCTATACCCAGAAGAGCCCTAATAATTGTCCCTGGAGACTAAGAACTAAACCAAAGCATAGTTTAGTGTACACAAGATGACTATGATGACCTCAAGTCTAAGAATACTTGTACAACTATCACTATGTGAACAACTGCTGACACGTGAGTGAACTCCATCAGTTGTTCAGCTGTGCGAGTCATGTTCAGTGAACTTATTCTATAATAAGCACCTACATACTAGCTATAGTGTCACCACACAAATGTCTATGAGAGCAGACATCCTTCATAATGAAGCAAGCATAGTATGTACCGATCTTTGCGGATTATTAATTACCAGTTAGTAATCCTATGATCAGGAACTATTTAAGTTTAGAGTTATCATCTTTTTAGGTCTCACTATTATGATCTCATCATAATCCATAAGAAGCTTTACTCTAAACTATGGTATATCTTATTTAAACACTTAAATAGATAGAGCCCGTAATAAAAACGAAACAAGTCTTTTATTAATATCAATGAAATCAAAACAGATTACATAAAGAGTTATTCCTAAATCCTAATACCTAATTGGACTTAGGACATATTCCTTTCACAATATTGCAGATCAGTTCAATATCCAAGATTAAAAATTAACAAACAATCCAAACAGCTGGATTGACAAAGTCTACAAAAAGCAGCTTGAAGAATGTGCAAGATCAATGGTGAATATTAACTGACAAAGGAAGATAAAGTAAACACAAGATGCTAAAGATATGCCAAGCCAGAAATGGAAGATTTACTTTTCTATAAATATAAATGACAAGTGACAGTTTAGTAAAGTTAATAGCATGTCTTATTGTACACCGTGTAAACCAGCAGTAAACTGAGTTATAAAGTTAACACTGGTCCTTTAGTCAGTTATAACAATTTAGATAGAAAATATTGTAACACTCTCAAGAAGAAGTTAAGCTCTTTATCAACAAAGAGCCTAAAAATTTTGTAGCAAAACATTCTTAATTTTAATATAAAATTATGTGAGTTTTGAAGATTTGTGTTCTTTATTTTCTGCAAGCTTAATTTCTGCATAAACACATTTTTTACTACAAAATTTGATTTAGTTTGTTCAACCATAAAAGATCAAGAAAAGCTCAAAAACAGGTAAAACACATTCACCCCTATGTGCTATTCATTTCCTAACAAGTGGTATCAGAGCAAAATCTGAAAGTAAACAGATTCAAGATCTTGGAAGAATGAATACACAGAAAATCAGTAGCATCAAAATTCCTACCTTTAACAAAGCTAACTACACTCTTTGGAAAAAAGAAATTATTGCTGTTTATCAGGATGACCAATCCACTCTATATTCATATCCTCAAGAATGGGCCCTTCACTCCAATGGTTAGAGTTGAGGAATCTACAGATGGAGACATAGTTATCCCAGCTCATTATGTTCTAAAAGACCCTTCTGAGTATACTGATCCTGAAAAAGAGAAAGTTTCCTTGGATAGTGGCTTGCAATTAATATTGATTGAATCACTTGACAATGTGATGTACAACAACATTTTCAACTGTGACACTGCCAAGCAAATATGGAAAAGATCGAGATACTCTGTGAGGGAACTGAGGAAGTTAGATCAAATCAGAGAAGGATACTGATTTCACAGTATGAGGGTTTCATGGCTAAGCCAAAGGAAAGTATTACTGAAGTGTTTAGAAGTTTAACAAGCTGATAAATGACTTGCTACTTCATGATAAATATTATGAAGCTGAAGAAGTGAACTTAAAGTTCTTGCTTACTCTCCCTGATCATTTGGAACATAAAATCTCAGTAATTAGGGAAGGGAGAGACTTGAGTAGGATAACACTGAAAGTTCTATATGAAATTATTAAAATATATAAACTTGAAATGATTCAGAGAAAATCATTGAAATCTGGCCAAGGACATGTTGTAGATGGGTCAAATGCTTTAATTATCAATGAAAGCCAAACATCTACTGATGAGCCAAGATTTCAAACTCCAGTTGCCTCAACAAGTGAGCAAAGAACAAATGATTCACAGGAACAAGTCATTCTGGAATTGGAAGAATATGAGTTCTACACTCTTGATGAACTGCATGAGCTAGATCAGCCAATGGCTTATTTGGCTAGAAAATTCTCCAATATCAGTGTAAAGAAGCCAAGATTTTTCAAGGGCAAAGGACAGTCTTTCAACAAAGACGACAGCTGGAAAGGAAAAAGGAAGTACAATTCTGATAGCAAGAATGGTTACAAAACTGGATCTGTTGACAGATCTAAGATAAGGTGCTACAACTGTGATGAGTTGGGCCATTTTGCTATAAAATGCAGGAAACCCATGAAAGCAAAGAAGGATAAAGCTTATCTTGAACTTGAAGCAAAGTATGAAGCTCTTCTGAAGAAATAGCAAATCAAAGATTATATTGCAGAGGGTAAAAGTTGGGATGACTCTGAAAATGATGAAGATGCAAAATTTGAAAATTGTGCACACGTGGCCTTGGAGCAAGGAGAATTATACTCATCTAAATCATAAGTACCAACTCTTACCATAATTGATTTAAATGTGAGTCAATATAGGGAAATTGTAGAGAAGATGAGCACAGAAATGTTTCACATCCACACAAGCATGGTTGCTGCTAATGAAAAAATTAGCAGATTAACAAAGATAAATGAGAAGCTTAAAGTGAGAAGCAAGAAACTGAATTGTTGTTGGTGGAGCTTGAAGCTTTAAAACAAGATAATGCATATCTAAAGAACAAGCTCAAGTGTGCAAGTGAAATTGAAGCAGTGCTACGGGAGAAGCTGGAAAAAGAATGAAGTGAAGCTGAAATTTTTAAGAAATGCATCTGAACTGGTTGGACAGTACCATAAGAAAAACAAGCCATGTGCAAACATTGCTATTGGCCTTGACTATGATGCTTTGAATGGCAAAAATAACACTGTAGGTGATAAAGGGAAAGCAAAGAAAACTGAAAATGATCCAACCTTTTTGAAAGAGGTTAATGCATCTATATTCAAAGCATGTGAAGTCAACTTCAGTGAAGAAGAATTGATTATCAAGCAGGAAATTACTGATAAGGACAAAGAGAAGAAAACTGCAGAAATAACCCAGTTCTCCAATACTGAAGAGAAGCTCTTGGATAAACAAAGTCCCAAGACACCAGTTAAAGAAACCAAAATTGAAGATGCAAGAAAGAAAAAGAAAAATAGAAATGGGAAAATAGGGATAAATAAAAGCAACAATTTTTTAATGTTGCAGATGCTCCAAGAAAGAAATGTGAAAAATATGGCTCTGTGAATCACCTAACTCACCTTTGTAAAAAGGCAGTTAGCAAGCCAACAGAAGGAGCCTGCAAATCCAATGAAGCAAATACAAATGATTCCTACTCATTCTGTGGCAAGTTTGACTACATTCCTTGCAACTTGAAAGTGATGAAGAGTTGCCACAAACTGAGAGTAGACCTTAAAGAAACAAGAATTCAGTCTACATCAGATGGAAAACATGCACAATAGTCATTGAACACTATTTTTTCTAAACCAACTCATTCTACTTATGCTGAACAAGTTAACAAGAAGAAAGTACTCAACACTGCTTGGGTTGCTAAATACACTTAAAACTCATTGTGTGTAGGGCAAAATGAAGAAAGTTATATGGATCATAGAAATGGATGTTCCAGGCATATAACAGGTGATAAAGCACTGCTATCACAGTTTGAGGAGAAAGCTGGCCCTTTGGTGACCTTTGGAGACAACAATAAATGATTCACAATGGGATATGGCAAGATTGTTTATGAAAATATTGTCATTGATGATGTAGCACTGGTAGCTGGTCTTGAAGTGAATCTTCTCAGTGTTAGCTGTAACACCCCCAAATCCGGGGTCGGGGATCCGGGTTGTCACAAGTTCCATTTCCCATAATAACACTCAATCTTAATAAACAACCAACTACTGTGTACAGTGACCCCATAATATACACACACACCACAAGTTATAGTCTCAGAGATGAATACCAAAAATAACACAAGTCATTTTATTCCACAATTATAAACCTTACACCTTAAATGGGTTTCTGAATAAATTCACATTTTCTTTGCCATTATTATAGTTCATAAATATACTTAAGTCTGGTACATCAACAGTTGAAAACCTAGCCTATTGGTAGTTCCTACCTCAGCTACAGCGGCATCAATGCCTACAGAAAACTGCGGAACATTTCCTATCCGCTCGCGAATTGGGAGCTTGGTCCTGTTCATCTTGTCTAGGTGTTGTTGTGTGATGAAAGAATAAAGAAAGGGTGAGTAACAAGCCCACCGAAATAATATGTATAATAATTAACAATATATGAGCATTCTCATAGTACTCATGAAAGTCTTGGTCAAGAAGAAAGGAACCAAGTTTGATATCTTACTGCGACGAAGTCACAAAATATTCAGTATATATATACATATATACTTCTCAAAATCTTTGAAATCTTCTGACATGCATAATGTACACAGAGTTCCAAGTTTATAACTGTATAAAATATCGTTGAAAGGTGATCTCATATATCTAACCTTGTCTCAACCTTTTTCTGAAAATCTTTGTCGTGCACAAGATAATCATTAACTAGATATAAGTTGAAAAGATGAAGTTACAAGATACTCCAATATACTTATATCTTTTCTGAATACTACTTGAACTACCACCGTTCAAGGTATAAATAGTTCATCCCATAGATGAAGCTACAAGACAAACTTGTAGAGAATCAATCTTTGAAATATCATCAAAATGAAATGAAGTTACAAGATACTTCATTTGATGAAAACATCATTTTGAAAACTCGACCCTGCCAACACTCAACAATCGCCCAGCCGTAGCCTTTCTATCGAAGTGCTTTGGGTAGTGTTGCAGAAATATCCAACTGGATGATGAACTCATTACGGGAGTTTGCCACGCCAGGAAGACCACTCACGATGATCAGTCGCAGTAGTGCAACCCCGCCATTTTCTACATGTAGAGGAGAACAGTCAGATTTACTTGTCAACCGAACACTGGACTCCTATGGAATGGACCGTCTTAGCGGAACTTCCGGGCCATTTGGGCCAATATAATAAGGCTGGGCCAGCGCCACTCGACCACTTACACCACTCCTAGTTTAGATGAAATCCATGACTCTGAAACGTAAAGCTCGTCCCCTCTTTCCCCAAGTAGAAACTTGTTGATACGGCTCCATCAAGAAGTCGTATCTTGTTGGAAAGGAAAACTCACGGATATTTCCCAGGTGATGCCTGTTAATGGATTAACTTATTCCAAGAATTTTACTTCCCGAGTGTTGGGTAAGTAATCAAAAACTCTTTTATCAAAACAGCAACCTTGTTGTGAATATAAAAATACATCACGGAGCCGGATCCCTCAGATTTTTGAGCAAGTATTTAAATCCCCTTCGAAAGGAAGATCTTAAATTTGAAAAAGAGTTTTGGGATCCGCTCTAACCTTCCAAAAATAGTTTTGATAAAGTTTGAAAATAATCTCTGAAAATATTTAAAGTAAGAATGATTTGATAGTATCAATTATTTTCCGAATACTTAGAAAATATCGAAACATTATTCTTTAATAAAATAAAGAATATTATTTAATAAAATAAGTGGAGTCATAAGTCTTCGAATGAATATTCAAAATAATATTCATTAAATAAAACAAGCGGAGTCATAAGTCCTCGAATGAATATTCAAAATAATATTCATTTATAATATAAAACTATCGAATAAACCTTATTTGATTAATAGTTTTGAAAACTATATATATATATATAATATACTCGGGAACATCGCCTCCCAGTTTAGAAAAATGTTCAACTCTGGATCCCCTATACTAAGGGTATATGCAAATAATGCATATCTCTAGCATAGGTATTATGCAGTTTATAAACAATTGAATCGATAACCAGATATCAAGATTATGAAACAGGCATGCATATATATCATATCAACATACTCCAATATATCGCAAGATTTGCTAATCACAATCATGCACTTATCATAAGATAATGCATATACATATATACATCACAACAATAGTTATACTGGTAGAAATCTTGCCTGAGCGTGCCGGGATAGACTTAAGCTTAGAGTGGGTCCGGTAACCTATGAACAACAACATAATCCGGAATTAGACCACGGTCACTTAAGAAACTAGTCAAAACTCACTCATAACCTAACGGTCGCTTATTGTCGCTTATACGCTTAACGATTTGCGTTAATTGCTCGCGTACCCTCGGCTCCACCAATTTTAATAAATTAACCGTTACGAATTTTAAGGAGACTCTTTCGCGAGTACTTTACCAACTGCCTAATCCACCTTACATAATTGTTTCGTGTTTCGATTAATCATTTACGGGTCTCAGTTATGGTCTCAAAGTTACTCGAGGTTCTGGGGTTCGCTCGCGAAACGCCATTACTTAAAATGGTCATTTCTCCTAAACCGTAAATCGGATCTAAGAGAACAACATATCAAAACTGAATCTTGAATCACAAACTTTCTAAGCATGGTAATGGTCAGTTCATGGCAGTGAGTGTTCGGGAGCAAAAGTCATGCACAAAACAGTCTAAGGAAAATTGGGCATTACGATGGCTATAACTTAGCGATTCCCAAATTTTACCAAATCAATTCAATACCAAACCACCACCAATCAACACCATTCCACCATCATTCAACCAAAATACAAGATCATTCAACCACCAATATTTTATCATAACCTAATCCACCAATTTCTAGGTTAAACATTCAAGATTCATAACTTTAATCATTAAGCAATAACTTGACTAACTAATGGCAATAACCAAGCATAAACTCATCCAAATCATATCACTAATCATACCAATTCTTAGAATACTCCCACAACTATCATAATATTCTTAAAAACATATTAAACCCACTGATTTATCAGGGTTCAAGGGCTTTATACCTTCCTTGGAGAGTGGGGATTCACTTACAAGCTTCAAAGGGTGCTTATATGGCCTTAGGAAGATTGGATCTTCAATGGAACCTAAGAAAACCAAAACACAACTAACTTGGTTACTATTCACCCTCCACTAAAATGATTTGTTTGAGATAGGAAACCTTTGATTCAAGCACTCAAACTACTTGCTCTTCTTAGTTATGAAATATAGGATCCAAAGAAACAAACCTTATAATTTTCCATGGAGTATAGCTTGAGTTTTAAATTTCGAAATCCCCATTTCCATGAAAACTCGAAGTGAAGAAGATAAAATGGGTGGGGGGAGAAGCTTGCTTTATTTCATTGATCTTTGTGCATAAAAATGCTTGGTTGATATCAATCCTTGGCTAAATATCTTGCAAATTGCTTGCATCATCTTGCCTACCTCATCAACTTGCCACTTGTCCAATCCTCATGGTGTGATGATGTCACCTTATCTTTTAACCACATGTTTTAGCTTCTCTTGGAAGCTTCCTTCCCATTCTACTTGTATGTGCTTGTCCCTTGGTCGTTTATTTATTTTACGGTTCGCTTAACTCTCGTTCTCGTTTATCGTTTGAGGGATCATATCCGGGATCTTATTACTTGGGCTGCCCTAAACCTTTCTTAATATTTTATATTCCTTAAATGATCCTCTCTTATAATCCTTGAATTGAAATCTTTTTCATCATCTTACCTTATACTTAATATGTCGGTATCTGGTGGATTTTCGGGAAAAATCAAAGTGTCCGAATTAGGATTCTGATGATCTTTACATACACTCATTTATTTTATGGAATACTAATATGATCTTAGAATTTCCATAACAGTACTCCTATATAGCGTGGTCTGATAATTTCTCTTAATCAGCATAGTCAGCAAAAGTTAATATCCATCAGTGTTTCAAAATTTTCAAAATTGGGGTTATTACATTAGCCAATTTGCAGATAAAGGCTTTGAAGTTTTATTCAACAAAGAAGAATGCACTTTTATCAGCAAGAAAACTGGTGAAGTTTCTCTGAAATGAGCAAGGAAAGGAAGCTTATTTGTTACATATTTTGACTCAACAAATAAGGATGGTGTCTGTTGCTTCTACACCAAGGCATCAGAAAAACAAAGCAAGCTCTGGCATAAAAAGCTGTCTCACTTGAATTTCAAGGCAATTAACACCTTGGTCAAAAAGGAGTTGGTAAGAGACATGCCTAAGCTGGAATTTGCTCAAGTTGAAGTTTGTGAAGCTTGTTAGAAAGGAAAAATGAAAAGATCAAGTCACAAGTTAAAAACTGTGAATTCTATAAGTACTGTTTTGCAACTAATTCATATGGACTTGTTTTGGCCAGTAAATGTCTTATCAATTTCAAGGAACAAATATGCACTTGTGATGGTGAATGATTTCTCAAGATACACTTGGATAAAGTTCATGCACTCTAAAGATGAAACTCCACACATCATAATTGAGCATATCAAGAAGATAGAAAAAACAGCCTGAAGATTATAATTGTGTAAAAAGATTGAGAAGTGATAATGGAACAGAATTCAAAAATGCAACATTGAGTGAATTCTGCAAAAGCAAATGCATTGTTCAAGAATTCGCAGCTGCTAGAACACCTCAACAAAATGGAGTAGTTGAAAGGAAGAACAAAAAATTAGTTGAAGCTGCTAGAACAATGCTACAAGATGCCAAGTTGCCAACAAGTTTCTGGGAAGAGGCTGTTAACACTGCATGTTATACTCAGAATAGATATCTCATTAACAAGGCACATGGAAAATCACCTTACACAATCATGTCTAAAAGAAAGCCTACTGTAAAGCATCTTCATGTGTTTGGAAGCAAGTGTTACATTTTGAAAGACAACTCTGAATATGTGGGAAAATTTTAACTCAAAGGTTTTTGAAGCAATTTTTCTGGGATATTCATTGGAAAGAACAGCCTACAAAGTTTATGTGATTGATCAAAAGAAGATTATGGAAAGCACATATGTGACTTTTGATAATGACAAGTGTCCAGGCTTGGAATTCCTTGATGATAACGAAGCTGAAGCCCTTGCATTTGAAAACCTAAACATTAATAGTGATTTTGATGGAGAAGATGAAGTTGATGCACAACAGATGATAAATGAAGAGACTACTCAACAAGAAAATAATGGAAGTGGAAGCTCATCTCAAACACCTGATTTTGATAGCACAAACTTAGGGGGAGAAAGAGAAGAAGGATCTAGCACTCATATCAATAATGAAGAAAATGATGAAGGCACAAGTCAACAAACTCATACAAGGAAGTGGGATAGAAGTCACACCGGAGATGCAATTATTGGTGATCCTACTACTGGAGTGAGGACTAGGAGTTCAACTGCTAATGAGTGCCTACATGCATGCTTTCTGTCTTAAATAGAACCCAAGAAAACTGAAGAAGCTTTAATGGATCCTGATTGGATATCTGCCATGCAGGAAGAGCTGAATCAGTTTGAAAGAAGCAAAGTTTGGAAGTTAGTTTCTGCACCAAAGAATAGAAGCATTATTGGAACAAAATGGGTGTTCAGGAACAAGATGGATGAAAATGGTATAGTTACCAGAAATAAAGCAAGGTTGGTTGCAAAAGGCTACTCACAAGAAGAAGGAATTAATTATGTTGAAACTTTTGCTCCAGTTGCAGACTTGAAGCAATAAGGATCTTTCTAGCATTTGCTGCACACTCAAATTTTAAAGTGTATCAAATGGATGTCAAGAGTGCCTTTCTAAATGGTGAGTTAGAAGAAGAGGTTTATGTACAACAGCCACCTGACTTTGGAGATCCAGAGTTTCCAAACTTTGTGTACAAATTACTCAAGGCTCTATATAGACTAAAGTAGGAAACTAGAGCTTGGTATGACACACTATCAGAATTCCTCCTGAAGCATGGTTTTACTAAAGGTACCATAGACAAGACTCTCTGCTACAAGAAACATGGTGAGGATATGATCCTAGTTCAGATCTATGTGGATGATATCATCTTTGGTTTTACTAATGAGAAGCTTTGCCAAAGATTCTCTAAGCTTATGCAAAGTGAATATGAAATGAGTATGATGGGGGAACTGAGTTACTTTCTTGGATTTCAAGTCAGTCAAATAAGTGATGGTATCTTCATCAGCCAAACTAAGTATGTCAAGGATTTATTGAAAAAGTTTGGTATGCTTGATTGTTCACCTGCATCTACACCTATATCTACTGCAACCATGTTGGATGAAGATAAAAAGGGAAAGAGTGTAGATATCTCAAGCTATAAAGGGATGATTGGATCATTGCTTTACTTAACTGCTAGTAGACCAGACATCATGTTTGCTACATGTCTGTGTGCAAGATTTCAAGCCAATCCAAAAGAATCACATTTGATGGTTGTGAAGAGAATTTTCAGATATTTGAAGGGAACTCCAAACTTGGGATTATGGTATCCTAAGGGAACTGGTTTTGATGCTGTTGGATACACAGATACAGATTTTGCTGGATGCAGGGTTGACAGGAAGAGCACAAGTGGAAGCTGTCAATTTCTTGGACAAAGACTTGTATCCTGGTATAGCAAGAAACAACAATTTGTATCAACTTCTACAACTGAGGATGAATACATAGTTGCAGGAAGTTGCTGTGCTCAAGTGCTTTGGATTAGAAATTAGTAATGGATTATGGCCTAGTGTTACACAAAATTCCTATCATGTGTGACAATACTAGTGCTATATCTATAGTGGCTAATCCAGTTAATCACTCTAGAACAAAGCACATTGATGTAAGGTACCATTTTATTAGAGAACATGCTACAAATGGTACCATTGAGCTCATCTTGTTCTAACAGAAAAATAATTAGCTGACATTTTTACTAAACCTTTGGATGAAATAACTTTCACTAGACTTGTAAATGAAATTAGAATGCTTAATTCTTCATCCTAAGGCAAGAACTCAACCAATATTTTGCAGCAGATTAATTTCCAGTAAATTAAACTTAATTTGATTTAATTGGAAATTAACTGAAATATGAATTATAAATATTTCATAAATCTCTGCACATTTATTTTTCAAAATTCAAAAGTTCAACTTGGAATTTTTCAAATTCTAAGTAAACTGCTCAGTTGTTAATTTACATCCTTAATATGTAAAATTAACACAAGGTAGATTTACAATGATCAAAAGTATATAGAGAACTGAGTTCTCGATAAGTCAAATTGACTTCTTGACAAGTCATTTTAAGACTTCTCGAGTGAGTTCTCGATAAGTCAATTTCCTGACTTCTCGAGTGACTTCTCGATAGGCTTAAATATGACTTATCGATAAGTCCTTGTAGAGTTCTCTAGTAGAGTTAATTCAAAGTGTTCTCTTACAAGTACAATTTTTGACTTATCAATAACTCAGACATGAAATAATCTAATTTAATAAATTATTTTGGTAAAATACTTTTGAAATATTTATTCTAATTTTATTTTGAATTTATTCAAATAAAAGTTGGAATTAATTCAGTCCATTTTTGGACAAACTGGGTAATTATTTGACATCTCGATAAGTCAATTTTTAGTTCTCTATAAGAGTAATTTGAAATGACTTTTCAATATGTACTTCATTTCTTAAAACAACTTCCCGATAGACAAATTTCAAACGTCAATTTTTGAGTTCTCGACAAGTCTATTGCTTTTACTATAAATACCCACACTTCTCGATACATATACATACTTACAACTTTCGAGATCTCAGTGACCTAGCTTTTAATCCAAAAACCGATTTCTCTCTCGTTTCTCCTCCTTTCTCAAAAATTTCTTTTACCCACTAAAATTCATACTTATCTCAATGGCAGCAAACACTATTGTACCTTTCATCCCAAAGGAGACCAATTTCCTTGCATTTTTGGATGCAGATCAAGCTCCTGAAGCTTTTAAAGGCTTTGTCAAGTTCTTATCTGAAACTTATTTTGTTGGAGCTCTAACAGCTAACCCAGTTCTGTATCTGGATGTATTGGGTGATTTCTGGAACTCAGCTGTGACTAGGACAGTTATTCATGAAGATCAATCTTCAAGCGTGGTTGTCAACTGTCAAATCAAAGGACAACAAGTGGAAATAACTGAAGCTGACATGAACTTGGCCTTGAACATTCCAACTGATAAGGTGGTAGGGATCCCAACTCAGGAAGAGCTCTATGAATTTATGGACTTTATCAACTATTCTGAGAGGACTAACTTGGCAAGCTTGAACAAGAAGAACTTGAGGAGAGAGTGGTCATTCTTGTTTGACTATGTGATAAGAGCTTTCACTTGCAGGAAGTCAGGGTTTGATAACATCTCTATTGTTGTCCAAAAACTGGTGTACTCCGTGGCTCACAACAAATAGATCAATATAGGTCACTACATATTGGAGGAGCTGAGCACTAGGCTGATCATGCCATTGGGGTCAAGAGGTAAAGAAATCTTCCTTCCTAGATTTATCATGTCTGCTTTAAATCATAAAGTTAATGACATACATATGCTAGAAGGTGTAAATAGGTCACTAATTGGCAATTATAAACAAGTGTCCAAAATTCTATTTGGATCACTTATTACTAAAAATAAGGTACATGTGGGTCTTAGATTAACACCTTTCATGATGGAAAGATTTAAGACCTATTCTTATCCTATGCCAGACATGAGAACAAGTGCTAGTCAACCCAATACAACAATGGTTTCTGAGCCTGTGGAAGTACAAATACAAGCACACCCATAGGAACCTACCCAAGTTGAGCCTGTTCCTTCAAAACATGTAGAAGCTAGGAAACCAACCACCTCATCTTCTCAAAAGGATGAGGTGAGTAAAAAAAAGAGAAAGGGGATTACCCTAACTGTGGTAACTGAGAGTGGTGAGGAGATAGCTGAAAAAGAGTCACATCTGGTCAAAAGATCCAAAATAAGTAAGCAAACTGAGCTGACCACTCTAGCCTCCTCTGTATCCTCCCAACAGGATGCAGTTGTAAAAGCAACCAGTAGTAAGTCTGCACAGCCTGCACAAGAAGCAATTCAAGTGTATGGTAGGAGAAATAAGGAAGGCATACACTGTGAGGACACATCTCTTGAAGTTCCCTTATTCTTTCAGGGGGAGCTGCCAACACTCACAACTGAGCAATAAATTCTTATAACCCAGTCAAATCCCCTCCAATTCAATTGGAGGTTCCCACTACAAGTGGAGAACAACACACTGTCAAAACCACAGAGTAATCTGTGAGTCAAACTGTCACTTCAGTCACAGGTGTTTCTGAGCCATCAACCTCATAACCTCACATTCTCACCAAATGGCTAAAAGAATTTGTTTCTCAACCAACTTCTGTAGATGATCTACCAGTGGAGCAGATTTCTGGACTAGCCAACATCTCACATCATCTTTTGACTTCAAATATGAGCAACCAGGACTATCAAGCTATCATGCTTGCTTACAATGAAGAGGTTGAGGAGCAAAATGAGAAAATTGTCAATAATGTTGAGCAAGATGGGAATGTGGATGCATGGTTGTCTGATGATTTTTCCTTAGAAATGGATCAAGTTTTGGCCAAGTTTAGAGAAGAATACATTATTATCCTAGACAGCAATGCAAAAGACTTGAGTCCACAAGCTATCTATGATGTCATTACAAATGTATACAAGGCTCAACTCAAAGCATTTCATCTATTTGGTAAGGCTCTTGAAATCAAGCTTACTGGTCATAAATGTGGCGCCCTCCAAACCCGGGTCAGAAGTTTGGGGTCCACAACACAAACACAATATATCAACCTGTATAAGAAATATTATTTATAATGACCCTGCTTCACAAAACCATGGATCGCAACAGGTTAAAGTATGAAAACAAGCCACAACCTTAATTATTACCTCGTACCAAATCCCAACTAATTTAACTTACAATTGATAATAAAATCATTCTTACAACCTTGCTATCTCACTACTGCCATAAGCTCCTGCTAGCTCGATCAATCATAATCTGGAATCCTAGCTCGAACATTGAACTGGGAAACCTTGCTATCAACCGTATCCTTCTTAACTGTAGAATATATAAAAAGATTCGCAAGAGTGAGCTAACTAGCTCAGCAAGTCATATTATCAATAACTGAGGTTAGATAATAATAAATGAGACGATTCAAAGGAATCAAGTTTCTTGTTAAACAACCAATAAAATTGGATATTCATTTTAAGTTTTTAAAACCAAGGTTAGGCTGCTGATCAGTCACGCACTAACCCCGAGCAAAGCACACAGCACTGCTCTAACTACTGGATCCAAGGCACACATTGGCCTAACTTGACCATCGATATGGTCTGACCACGAATCTGGTCCATACAAAGAAAACTATCCAATTCTAAAGCATTTCAATATGATAAACAATAGAGTTCAATAAAACCAGATCATAATCCATAACCATAAAACATTTATAAAAGAGCAAGGTAAAAGTTCATAATTACCAAAAAGGGTATGTCAAAATACATAAAAGAAGTGGTCTCCAGCCGGTAGGATAATCGGGTATTAGATGAATAGTGTTTTTCCAAAGTTTTAGTGCTTTGATATCACAAGGTATGGTTAAGTATAAAAGTTTTTGTATATATAAACAATTTTGTTCCAGTGTTTGGTATATGATGGATATATATTTGTGGAGTAGCATCGTAATTGTGTGGTTTAATATTTGGTAAATCCACAAGAAATGGTTCACAAAGAATAAGGCTTACGGCTCAAAGATCAAATGATGTGGCTCAGGTTCAAGGCTGGAGGATTCAAAGTATTTCCAATATAAAACAGAGCTATTTTGAATATTAACAATAGGTCACAAGAGAATTTAGAAATATTTGCAATAAATCTCGAGAAAGGTTTAGAAGTACTTGCCTTATCATAATTGATTCCAACCTCACTTGTACTTGTCTACGACTCTATTCAACCACCATTCATCTGTTTCTCCTATGCCTCGCTTCTAATCTCTGCTCACTTGCTGTATTTTCTACATGTCAATTCTATTTTCTGATCACCTGCTTCTCTTTCTTACGCCTTGCTTACTCTGCTAGGCATCATAAGTATCTATCAATATTCCACTCATACGATTCTGTTCAACACATACTTCTATCTACCCTTCGTTTCACCCAAATCCGATTAACGGATTAAAAGTTACGCCATAAATAGTAATCATTGAATATATAAACCGACAGTCAATCAACAAGTCACACATAATACATCACGTAATCAATGACATATCATTTATAAAGACATTTCGGGTCATAAATAGGCTTTCTGGTATTTAAAATAATTTTTAAAACATTTTTCGGAATTAAAACGGGTCGTTGGATCAATTTCGGAATAATAAACAGGGTTCGGTTGGCCAATTCTGGCTCCGAAACAATTTTAGATTAATTATCGAGCCTTGAAAATAATTTAGAATAATATTTTAAAGCTCGAAACTATTTTTGGAAATTTTTAAATCATTTTTAAATAATTAAATCTAATTAAATAATTAATTAAAAATCAATTAATAATTAATTAAATCAATTAATCAATTAATTTTCGAATTAATTGACTAATTAATCAATTAAAAATTAACTGAAATTAATTAACTAATTAATTCAGATTTATTTGTGAATTAAAAATAATTTTCGGAATTAAAATAATAATTTTTAGAATTTTCAGAAATTAAAAATGGATTTTTATAATAAAAATAAATAGGAAATATGATTTTTAAACATTTTTAAAACAGGAATCCAATTTTTGCAAAGTCTGGAAACTTCAGGGACTAAACTTCATCATCTACAAAACTACAGGGACTAAACTGCAATTTTGCAGTCCAGTCGCCGGAAAACACAGGGGTGGCCGAAGAACACGATTCCGGCCTCCTCACCTTGCCACAAGCTCCAGATCACATCTACGGATTACCAGGAACATAACCATGCAATCAAATCGATCTAACAATCCCTGAGTTGGCCGGAATTTGGCCGTGAAGTTTGCCAGTTTCCGGCGAACTTCGGAAATATTCAAAACACAACTCCCTTCTCTACATACCTCGTTGATTCATGAAACTTATACGACTGGATTGCAAATTTTACAGGGAACACAATCCACTATATCACAACATCAATCTATTCCAGAATAAGAAACCCCCAAATTTCAATTAAGAACATTCATACGGGTTATAAACCCTAATTTTGAAATTCGAAAATCAAACTCAAATTTGAACATGTTATTGGACTCCAAATCAGACGTATAATATACCAAAATCATCAGGAAAACAAGCTCTACAACATGCAATCATCAAATCATACAAACAATCATCCGAACAAAAATTCATATTTTTCATGAAAATAATTCAAAAATAATTAAATTTATAAAAAATCAACCTTTGATTCTGCAGTAAAACAGGTCCTGGAATCTGATAGTACTCCTTGAGACCTTCAAATTGGTTACTCCAACTTTCCAAACGGATTTCACTAACACCTTGAATTTGTGGTTTGATTCTCAGAAAGGTTTATGAATATATGATTTATCTCTGTAAAAATTATATAATTATCTGTCTGCAAATGATTTTGATATGAAATAAAATACGGTAAAAGGCTATTTATAATTACGGAGAATTAGTATCCCGCTGGATCATTCCGGATATAAAACGGTACGTTTATTTATAAAAACTGATCCAAACGGTATCGGTTTTCGGGATAATTATCCAAATCAGTACAATTTGTACTGCGGTCTTGGTCTCAGCGCCCGGTTACACGTACTACGAGGTGATAATTGGGATAGATTAATAAAAAGCTCCCGTTTATCGAAAATACGGGTTTTATTGATTTACCGAAACGAATATTGTATCGGAAATGTTGCGCCGGGACCCGCGCAGGACAAACCGTACGCCGGATCGAAAAAGTCGAAACACGGAAAATGCTCGGAATATTGCAATTAGGTTAGGAAGGAGTTCTCGGAAGAGTTTCGGGTTCTAAAAACGTAAAAACGGTTAATGGTGGTTGGTTCCCGTTTTCATAAAATAGGTTTTAAATACCTGGAACAAGATTTTAAAAAAAATCCATATGATTCCTATAAATTCATAAATTAACATAAAAATAATTAGGAAGATATGACAAATATCTATATTTTATTTTGGACATAAAAAAATTGAAATACTCAATTAATAATATTTTTAAAGATCCAAACATATTTAACACTTAACAAATAATTCACAAAATAGATACTGAACATACATACTAATTATTTATTAGCAAAAATAATTACACGATATATCCCGGATATTACATCCTTCCCCTCTTAAAAGGATTATGTCCTCAGAATCTCCTAAGAAAACAAATAAGGGTACTTTTCTCTCATATCACTTTCTAAGTCCCAGGTTGACTCTTCAACCATTGGGTTTCTCTACAATACTCTTACTAACTTTACCACTTTATTTCTCAATACTTTCTCTCTTTCCTCTAGAATCTCTATCGGACTCTCTACATATGATAAATCTGCCTGAAGCTCTATTGGCTCATATTCTATTACATGCCTGGAGTCTGGATTATATTTCTTGAGCATCGATACATGAAAAACATTGTGAATGTGCTCCATGTGTGGGGGTAACGCCAACTTGTCAGCTACTTTACCAATGCGCTTTTGGATTTCAAAAGGTCTGACATATCTTGGGCTTAGCTTCCCTTTCTTCCCAAACCTCGTTAGTCCTTTCCACGGTGATACTTTCAATAATACCAAGCTTCATTCTTCAAATTCCATGTCTTTTCTTGACTGGTCTGCATATTTCCTCTGATGATCTTGGGCGGCTATTAATCTCTTCTGGATAATTTCAACAACTTCCTTTGTCTGCTGCACCAATTCAGGTCCGAGTATTTTGCATTCTCCTACTTCGTCCCAATATACTGGAGATCTACATTTGCGTCCATAAAGGGCTTCATAAGGTGGCATCCCAATGCTGGCGTGATAACTGTTGTTATAAGCAAACTCTACCAGGGATAAATGCTCGTCCCAACTTCCTTTGAAATCAATAACACAAACATGTAGCATGTCCTCGATTGTTTGGATCGTTCCTTCACTCTAGCTGTCCGTCTGCGGGTGGTAAGTCGTACTCATATTCAATCTTGTTCCTAAACATTCTTGAAAACTCTTCCAAAATCTCGAATTACATCTTGGATCTCGATCAGATACGATAGACACAAGAATTTCATGACAAACTACAATTTCCTTCAGGCACCTATGGATCAACTTATCGAGCGAAAATCTTTCGTTTATAGGCAGAAAATGAGCTGACTTGGTAAATCTATCCACTATAAGCCAAATGGCATCATGATTAGTTTTTGTGCTTGGTAACCCCAACTATGAAATCCATGGTGATATGCTCCCACTTCCAAACTTCCAATGACTGTAGCAATCCACTTGATCTCTGATACTCTACTTTAACTCTGTTGACATATATAACATCTGCTAATTCATTCCACAATTCCCCACTTCATATCTAACCACCTATAATTTCCTTTAAATCTCTATACATCTTGGTACTCCCTGAATGGATTGAATACCTCAAATTATGAGCTGCCTGTAAAATTTCATTCTTCAGTTCCATCACTGGTGGAATCCAAATTCTAGAAGAAATCCAAAGAATACCTTGATCGTCCTTTTTGCGTGCACTATTCTTCCCATACTAAATGATTTATATCCTGATCTACTACCTCTTCCTGACACTTCTTTATGTTTTCTAACAATCCCGACTGAAAAGTTATACTTATATATTCTCACTCCTTTTTGGATCATGCACTTTGACTTCCAATTCCAACTTCTAGAATTCCATAGATAATTCTTCTGGTACAGTCTCTATGTTCATTCTCTCTCCTTCTTGCTCATCTCTTGCCACTACATTTGCTTTTCCTAGAGAGTTCATACTTCAACTCTTGTGGTCCATATATATCTCACATCTTTCTCTATACTTATAATATTTCCCAATCTTTCAAAATGAATATTATTGTTGCTTTTAATTCCCAGTTATGAGTAGGGTACTTCTGCTCATAAGGTTTCGGTTGTCTGGATGCATATGCAATAACTTTATTGTTTTGCGTCAACACACATCCTATTCCCTTACGAGAAGTATCACTATAAACTACCAAATCCCCCTGATGCTTTCAAAGTGATAAAATAGGTGTTGTAACCATTCTTTCATTTAACTCCGCAAAGCTTTCTTCACCCTTCTCCATTTCATATAACCTTCTTGCTTTTCCTGGTTAACTTCATCTCTAATATTACAACTTTCAAGAAATCTTGCACAAATTTCCAATAATAACTGGCCCATGATAAAACTTCTTACTTTTGTTGGTGCTTCTGGTCTTTCTTCATTCATACTATCTTTAAATTTTTTTTTTCTTGCTGAATCCCCTTTTGTCTCCTCCTTACTGACTGTCTATACTAAGAATTATAACTCCTGCCATTAAAGTTTTCATCTGGTAAACTCTTTTTACACCGCTTCTTTCTTTTTTGACTCCTCAGCTATCATTGTATAGGTTGCATGGTTCTTCTTAATTAATGCAAGTATATCTTATCCAAATTCTTCCTTCAAAATTCTACTCATGAAATTTAAATATCACTGGTATATCAGTTCATCCCACTAACATTTCTACAATTTTATAACAACAGTACTGAGTTCTGAAAATCATCTTTGATATGTCCATAAGTTCAATCTTCACTTGGTAATATACCCAGTCTTAAATCAATCTTATAAAAATACCTTGCTTCGTTCATTTAGTTAAACAAATCATTGGTTTCGAGGTAACAGATATCTGCTCTTGAGAGTAAACTTGTTGAGCTTTTGCTAACACATAATCTCACCCTTCCATCTTTCTTATTAACACATCGTGCCGGTGCACTTTAAGGGGGTACGCTAGGTCCAGTTGCTTTTTCTTTTAATCATCTCATGCGTTTGCTCTGGTAACTTCTTCATTTTATCTGGTGCCATTCTGCGCGGGGCTTTGAACACTGGCTTCATTTCACGTACTAAATCAATCATAAACACATTTTCTTTATCTAAAGGAAATATTGGTAACTCATCTCAAAATATGACTTGATATTGTAAAATCTTCAAGTTCGGTCTGCTCATAACTCTTATTTATAATCGCCATAGCACTTATATTTTGGTCACTGTAATCTTAAATTATTTTTAACAAATTCTTTACTTTCCTTTGTCCTTTAAACTTCTTCATGTTCTCCTTTGGCGTCTCCAGAACTATCTTCCGTCACGACGGTTTACCTGGGCATCACACTTGAATAGTTAATCCACTCCTTATAATAATATCAAATCTTCTTATCTCAAATGATATCAATTCTTCACATCTTAATGCCAGAAATATCGATTCCGTCATTGGTACTTACATATTTAATGACTGCACGTTCTTAATTTGCTAGTCCTTTAGTCCTAAACTTATTGATTTGACAGGATAATTCATCTTATCAATAAAACCTTGAGAAATATATGATCAAGTTGCTCCCATATCTTTTAATACTTTAACGTATAAGGTATCCGCAATAATCTTCCACGTCATCACATCCATATTCTAAATAACATATCGCAAATTCTCGTTTTCGGAGACGTATCCCTTATTGAAGTAGATTCCCTTAACTGTTAATGCATCCCGGGCTAGGGACAGTGATTTGTAATTTTCACCATATGCCCTTGTTTCCTTCCCATGCATGCGAGGTAGATGAGACATTGCCCGCTGAGTGTATAATACGTTAACTTTTGTTTGAAAAACTCTCGCAAGGAACAACGGTACAACGAAACAAATAGAAGGATTCACAATTTTAATAAACTTAGAGTTGAAGAGAAAGAAGAAGTAATGATTTGAATATGAATGAGACAACCACATTAGTACTGAAGATGGCCAGTCTTTTATACCGTGTGGCATACAGCACATAATTAGGTGGCGTCCCACCCGACTCTTCGTCATTCCGACAAAGTGTTTCATCATAACACTGTTTGTCCCAATCAGAAAGCAAAATCCGAGGGGAACAATTAAATTTGAAAGGAATGCAAAATCCTCCGTTTTGATGTTATCAGAAAGAATTTATTAAGAAAAGGAGTTCATACATTTTTAGGAATTAAAAAGGAATATACGTTGTAATGTTGAGGACAAGAATGATACCATTGATCACCATCCACATTTCACTTGTATTCATCTTTCGAGTTTGATTGATCATATCCCAATTGAATCATATAATAACTTTAGAAGTATGCTAAAATGCCTTCGTAACTAAGCATTATGGTAGATTCTTACTTGTTAAGTCTCGCATCTGTAACGTCGTACCTACACGTATAATACTTTAACAATTTGATCATAATGGCGTTCTTATCAGATAACCTTGAGTTTTCTCTTTCTAATTTGGAATAACCGTAAATCATTCAACATAACGATCATTTTATTAATAATATTCTTCCTTTAGAAGAGTCTGGAAATTTTCCCAATCTTCTTTGGTCATGCTCAGGCTTCCGTTTAATCAATGAATTCTTCGAACTCTGATAATCCCAGTAATTGGATGAATAGTTATTCCATACGCTGGTTTTGTTGTTAATCTTATCAAACAATATTTGTACCTTCTTGTTAGGAATAACCAATTTCTTCATAATTATAGGTTACTTCGTTCTCGAAATTAACAATATTAAGTTTGAAACAGCATCCTTCCAGGTAATCCAGGTTTTCCACAAACAAGAAACTCAAGTAGTAACTTGACAACCAATGTTTTAAAAAAAAATCATTTTATTCGAAAAGGCTTTTAAAAGATTTGTAAAGAAAAATCTTTTTCGAAAACTTATTTTAAAAAGTTTGGAAAATCACAAATATGGTTGTCCTTACTATATGAGTTGGTTGTTGTCCTTCCGACCTATAACAAGGTACCAATTTTAAAGAAATAATCACATAAAGGTCCGTTCACTTCTATCTACCTTTTCTCCTTTATCGAGTCCACTTACCTTCCTTAATCGACGAAACTTCAATTGTTCTCGCACATTATCTCATTCGTAACTTCACATCAAGGCTCCCATAATGGTAATACTTCCATTATCAACTTTGCAATCGTTAAGGGGGAACAGACTATTCAGTAGTCAGCAAATCAATTTTATAGAATCAAAATTTGCTCATATCACATCACTACTTTACATATCGCATTTATCATAGCACCATCATTTAATTCCACCAAAAATTCCAAATTTATACCTTTCTCCCTAACTCTTTCAAAATTCATCTAATTCATCCCATAATTATTCATGGGTGGCTTAGTCACTAATGGCTTCTTTTAATCCGATCACAACTATCCGCTGAAACACTTAAACCTTCTCTCTAAACTTCTTCTCACCTTTATTTATATCTCAAGCGCTCATCATTTACTGTAGCTCTCGAATCCATCCTCGTAGGTACAATTGCTTCATAGAACAAGCTTTAAACTGGGGGTATAGAACATGATATAGGGTAAACTGAGGAGATATGCTCACAGCTGAATGTCCAGTGAAACAAGAATAAACAGATGGAGGTTCTTGAATAGGTAGTCTCATATTAAGAGGTAGAAAAGTAGCGTAAAATAGCTTGAAGAAGTGCAATCGTTATAACAGAAGGTAATACGATTAATACTGGTGGAGGAACAAGGTACAAATCCAATCTGAAAGAAGATGATGATCCTCAAACGGAAAGCTCCAAACGATCAAATGATACCGGGAAATCAAGATCCGCCATTGCCATTGTCTGAAAATCACGTCGCAAGCTAAGAATCCCGAATCGCAACACGAACCGTGCCGGAGACCTACTATATAGTCGCACTCGTCCTCACGACATCTCATCTTTCTATTTCTTATTCCTAATCCTAACCCTATACCCAATCCCGACAATCTAGGCTTGTTTCAGTGACTTATAACCTGTAGCTCTGATACCAACCTGTGGCGCCCTCCAAACCCGGGTCAGAAGTTTGGGGTCCACAACACAAACACAATATATCAACCTGTATAAGAAATATTATTTATAATGACCCTGCTTCACAAAACCACGGATCGCAACAGGTTAAAGTATGAAAACAAGCCACAACCTTAATTATTACCTCGTACCAAATCCCAACTAATTTAACTTACAATTGATAATAAAATCATTCTTACAACCTTGCTATCTCACTACTGCCATAAGCTCCTGCTAGCTCGATCAATCATAATCTGGAATCCTAGCTCGAACATTGAACTGGGAAACCTTGCTATCAACCGTATCCTTCTTAACTGTAGAATATATAAAAAGATTCGCAAGAGTGAGCTAACTAGCTCGGCAAGTCATATTATCAATAACTGAGGTTAGATAATAATAAATGAGATGATTCAAAGGAATCAAGTTTCTTGTTAAACAACCAATAGAATTGGATATTCATTTTAAGTTTTTAAAACCAAGGTTAGGCTGCTGATCAGTCACACACTAACCCCGAGCAAAGCACACAGCACTGCTCTAACTACTGGATCCAAGGCACACATTGGCCTAACTTGACCATCGATATGGTCTGACCACGAATCTGGTCCATACAAAGAAAACTATCCAATTTTAAAGCATTTCAATATGATAAACAATAGAGTTCAATAAAACCAGATCATAATCCATAACCATAAAACATTTGTAAAAGAGCAAGGTAAAAGTTCATAGTTACCAAAAAGGGTATGTCAAAATACATAAAAGAAGTGGTCTCCAGCCGGTAGGATAATCGGGTATTAGATGAATAGTGTTTTTCCAAAGTTTTAGTGCTTTGATATCACAAGGTATGGTTAAGTATAAAAGTTTTTGTATATATAAACAATTTTGTTCCAGTGTTTGGTATATGATGGATATATATTTGTGGAGTAGTATCATATTTGTGTGGTTTAATATTTGGTAAATCCACAAGAAATGGTTCTCAAAGAATAAGGCTTACGGCTCAAAGATCAAATGATGTGGCTCAGGTTCAAGGCTGGAGGATTCAAAGTATTTCCAATATAAAACAGAGCTATTTTGAATATTAACAATAGGTCACAAGAGAATTTAGAAATATTTGCAATAAATCTCGAGAAAGGTTTAGAAGTACTTGCCTTATCATAAATTTTAAAACATTTTTCGGAATTAAAACGGGTCGTTGGATCAATTTCGGAATAATAAACAGGGTTCGGTTGGCCAATTCTGGCTCCGAAACAATTTTAGAATAATTATCGAGCCTTGAAAATAATTTAGAATAATATTTTAAAGCTCGAAATTATTTTTCGAAATTTTTAAATCATTTTTAAATAATTAAATCAAATTAAATAATTAATTAAAAATCAACTAATAATTAATTAAATCAATTAATCAATTAATTTTCGAATTAATTGACTAATTAATCAATTAAAAATTAACTGAAATTAATTAACTAATTAATTCAGATTTATTTGTGAATTAAAAATAATTTTCGGAATTAAAATAATAATTTTTAGGATTTTCAGAAATTAAAAACAGATTTTATAATAAAAATAAATAGGAAATATGATTTTTAAACATTTTTAAAACAGGAATCCAATTTTTGCAAAGTCTGGAAACTTCAGGGACTAAACTTCATCATCTACAAAACTACAGGGACTAAACTGCAATTTTGCAGTCCAGTCGCCGGAAAACACAGGGGTGGCCGAAGAACACGATTCCGGCCTCCTCACCTTGCCACAAGCTCCAGATCACATCTACGGATTACCAGGAACATAACCATGCAATCAAATCGATCTAACAATCCCTGAGTTGGCCGGAATTTGGCCGTGAAGTTTGCCAGTTTCCGGCGAACTTCGGAAATATTCAAAACACAACTCCCTTCTCTACATACCTCGTTGATTCATGAAACTTATACGACTGGATTGCAAATTTTACAGGGAACACAATCCACTATATCACAACATCAATCTATTCCAGAATAAGAAACCCCCAAATTTCAATTAAGAACATTCATACGGGTTATAAACCCTAATTTTGAAATTCGAAAATCAAACTCAAATTTGAACATGTTATTGGACTCCAAATCAGACGTATAATATACCAAAATCATCAGGAAAACAAGCTCTACAACATGCAATCATCAAATCATACAAACAATCATCTGAACAAAAATTCATATTTTTCATGAAAATAATTCAAAAATAATTAAATTTATAAAAAATCAACCTTTGATTCTGCAGTAAAACAGGTCCTGGAATCTGATAGTACTCCTTGAGACCTTCAAATTGGTTACTCCAACTTTCCAAACGGATTTCACTAACACCTTGAATTTGTGGTTTGATTCTCAGAAAGGTTTATGAATATATGATTTTTCTCTGTAAAAATTATATAATTATCTGTCTGCAAATGATTTTGATATGAAATAAAATACGGTAAAAGGCTATTTATAATTACGGAGAATTAGTATCCCGCTGGATCATTCCGGATATAAAACGGTACATTTATTTATAAAAACTGATCCAAACGGTATCGGTTTTCGGGATAATTATCCAAATCAGTACAATTTGTGTTGCGGTCTTGGTCTCAGCGCCTGGTTACACGTACTACGAGGTGATAATTGGGATAGTTTAATAAAAAGCTCCCGTTTATCGAAAATACGGGTTTTATTGATTTACCGAAACGAATATTGTATCGAAAATGTTGCGCTGGGACCCGCGCAGGACAAACCGTACGCCGGATCGAAAAAGTCGAAACACGGAAAATGCTCGGAATATTGCAATTAGGTTAGGAAGGAGTTCTCGGAAGAGTTTCGGGTTCTAAAAACGTAAAAACGGTTAATGGTGGTTGGTTCCCGTTTTCATAAAATAGATTTTAAATACCCGGAACAAGAGTTTAAAAAAAATCCATATGATTCCTATAAATTCATAAATTAACATAAAAATAATTAGGAAGATATGACAATTATCTATATTTTATTTTGGACATAAAAAAATTGAAATACTCAATTAATAATATTTTTAAACATCCAAACATATTTAACACTTAACAAATAATTCATAAAATAGATACTGAACATATATACTAATTATTTATTAGCAAAAATAATTACACGATATATCCCGGATATTACAATAAAGACAGAATCAGAAAATTGGTGAATGAGAAGATGGACAAGATTATACCATCTCAAGAACAGATCTTTACTAAATTCAAACATTTTACTGAGCAAATGGCTAGGATGGATCTTGCCTCTATTGAGAAAGAAGTCAAAAATCTCAAACTATCCTTCATCAATCTTCATATAGTTGTCCAACAACAAATCACCCATTCAAATGACACTAAGGTCAAGTTGGAACAACTTCACAAGAGCACATATGAGTCTTTAGCCTTGCTAATGGAAGGCATCAAACAGGATGTAGAAGAACACTTTGGCACATCTAGCAACTCTTATCAGCCTGGATCCACTTCAACAAATCTGCAAATTCAGTCTTTACAAACTCAAGTCTCAGCACTGCAAGACTCCAACAACTCTCTCACTGCACAAGTTCAAGCTTTTACTTCTCTTGTCAAAAGCCAACAAACAGATATCCAGGCCTTGGTGGACTCTCACAGGCATCTTCAAATGCAGAACTCTGTTGTTTGGGAGCCATCATGGGCAAGCTCAACATACCTCTTCAATCTCTTCCAGAAAAGATAAGGCCTGAAATTCCTACTCCCATTCTCATGCCTGCCAATAAGACTAAGGGGGAGATATAGGCTAGGCTAGCACAATCCAAATCCTTTACTCAACATTTCCAAGGTGCTACAAAGAACTTAAGTCAAGAAGCATATATTGATATGGAGAGGCTTATTAGGGCTACTGAAGGACCAAGTTTGAGCAGGGAATTTGATGAACTGCTCAAAGCTTTAAGGGCTTCTCTCAACAATAATCTCTTCACCTATAAAAAGGCCTTGGACAGGACACTAAATTCTTTAAGGGTGATTATGTTGACCAAAGACAGTTTTCAGGAGAGGAGGATACTGGTAAATATAAATGATTCTGGGGTTGATAGGTGTATGCAGGTGTCCCTCAATTATCTTATCTCAAGGAAGGCATATGAGTTAGACATTCTAATTAGCAAAGTTAGAGTGGTGATTAATAAATATACTCTCTTGCTACATAAACTGAATAATGCACAAGTGGATGCATTTCCAGAAGCTTATCTAGAGCCTAGCAAGGGAGTTGCATACATCTGTCCATCCACCAAATACTTCAAACACTGCCAAATCCCTAAACACTGTGTCATGGACAACAAGAAGCTCATCATGATTCTGGAAACTGAACTGAAAGCAAAGATGTACAAGATTTTTGAAGATAAGGAGATGGTCAAGCTGTTGAAAAGATATCTCAGAAATCCTGAAGTAACCTTGCCCAAAACTCAAATAAACAAGGATGATTTGGATGATGATGAGCAGAAGAAAGATGATCAAAATCCTTTTGGCTCAAATCCAAGTCAGTCCACTAAGCCATCTGGCAGCAAGGGCGGTGACAAGAAGCAGGAGAAGAAGAATGATGAGAAGAAAAAGGGAAGTGAGAGAAGAACTAAAAAGGCTCATGATAGCTTAGAAACACACCAAACCCTAAAAATCCAAACACAACTAGCTCAAACCTCAGCTCAACCTATAACATCAACTATCTCAAACATCAAACCTTCCCAAACATCTAAGTCAAAATTTATGTATAAACAAACAACCAAGTCTTTCCTAAAAATTCCAATCACCTCAAGCCAAACTAATCTCAAGAAAATGACAACCCTACCTTTAGCCAAACCCTCACTGAAAATCAAGCACAAATTTGTTGGGAGAAAGCCTAAGAAAGTCAAGCCAACAAAGAAAGGAGAAGTCACTGAAAGAGCCATCTGGAATTTCTTTAAGGAGTCTGACTTTCTACCTCTAAATTGGTGCACCTCAGATGAAGACCATTTCCAACATCTAGCTGAGGAAATAGTTAGAGTATGGGTTGTATCCCTGAGAGAAGTTAGAATTTATTTAGAGTATGGGTCCTTCACTTTTCTTGGCAATGACCTAATGGATTCTCTGTTTCCAACAGAAATTAAGAGAGTGATAAGTTTGTTAAAGGACAAGGATACTGCTACAAGGGCATGGAGATCAGTTCTAGCTGAATGGTTGATTGAAAAGGAGGAAACAAAGAAGAGAGATGAGGCTGAAACTGAAGAGAAAAGGAGGAAGTATGATGAAAAAATAGACATGTACATAAAAAGATCTGAAGAGTTGAAAGCAAAAGGAATGAGCAGAATCTCCAAAGATAGAAAATTTCTCAAAATTAAAGCTGGTCAATTTTCAAGATTCAGGATTGATTTACTAGACAAAGGTTACTCAAAAGCAGCAAGACAGGAACTCATAGAAGCTTTAAGTGGGACACCTATTATAGAAGAACTTGAAATTCTTGATTACTTAAAGGACCTACAAAGAGAACAAGCTGAAGTAAAAACTGTCTTTACCTGACACTTGTAACCATTAAACTCTGTAAATTTCCTAATGTATAAAGAGTTGTAATTTGATCAAGCTTTGTGTATCAATTTAAATTTTCATCATTTTAAACTTGGAGCTAGTCTTGTTAACAGGCATAAATTTGAGTTAAGCAATCTTCTCACAAATTGGGGGAGATTGTTGTGCAAGACATGCCTGTACTTTAACAAGACTAAGACAATTTTTCAACCCTAAGTAAGTTGTATTGTTATCTAAATTTATATTTTGTATTTGTAACACTTAAAGTCTGTAAAAGTGTTAAAGGAGCAGACTGGAGTCTTTTTCTATAAACAGTGTCAAGCCTAAGAATTCTATCTGGAAGAAGATCAAGAAGATCATGGCTCAGAAGAATTATAAAGAAGCTTGGAATTGAATAAATCTGTTTTAGGGAAAATATTCTAAGTCAAGATCTCTACAAGTCACAGATTTAGTGTTATAGAGAAGTCATTCTCAAACTCCAGAATGGCTTATAGAGAACTCAGAAAGCTTATAGAGAACTCAGAGATATCGACAAGCCAAATTGAAGACATGAAGATTGGAGATATCGACAAGTCATTTCTTCACTAGAGAACTCAGAGTTATCGACAAGTCAACATTCACTAGAGAACTTTGAGTTATCGATAAGTCAAATTCCACTAGAGAACTCAGAGTTATCGATAAGTTAAATTCCACTAGAGAACTTAGAGATATCGATAAGTCAAATTTCACTAGAGAACTCTGAGATATCGATAAGTCAAATTTGACTAGAGAACTCTGAGATATCGACAAGTCAAGAAGCCACTAGAGAACTCAGAGTTATCGATAAGTCAAAGTGAAGATGTGAAGACTAGAGATCTCGACAAGCCAAAATTCTCTTATAGAGAACTGGAGACCTCTACAAGCCAAATTAAATATAGAGTACTAGAGATCTCGATAAGCCAATATACTTATCGAGATATCAAGTTCTCTATAGACCTAAACTGGAGATCTCAAGATAAAATCTCAAAGTACAAAATTGCAGATCAGTTCAATATCCAAGATTAACAATCAACAAACAATGCAAATAGCTGGATTGACAAGTCTACAAAAAGCAGCTTGAAGAATGTGCAAGATCAATGGTGAAGATTAACTGACAAAGGAAGATAAAGTAAACACAAGATGCTAAAGATATGCCAAGCCAGAAATGGAAGATTTACTTTTCTACAAATAGAAATGACAAGTGACAGTTTAGTAAAGTTAATAGCATGTCTTATTGTACACTGTGTAAACCAGCAGTTAATTGAGTTATAAAGTTAACACTAGTCCTTTAGTCAGTTGTAACAATTTAAATAGAAAATCTTGTAACACTCTCAAGAAGAAGCTAAGCTCTTTATCAACAAAGAGCCTAGAAATTTTTTAGCAAAACATTCTAGATTTTAATATAAAATTAAGTGAGTTTTGAAGATTTGTGTTCTTTATTTTCTGCAAGCTTAATTTCTGCATGAACACATTTTTTACTACAAGATTTAATTTACTTTGTTCAACCATAAAAGATCAAGAAAAGCTCAAAAATAGTGAAACACATTCACCCCAGTGTGTTATTCATTTCCTAACAATGAGTTTAAAAGAAATGATGTATGGAAGCTGGTGCCTAGACCTAAAAACAGGTCAATTGTAGGCACAAAATGGGTCTTCAAAAATAAAACTGATTCTGATGGAACCATTGTCGGAAACAAGGAAAGACTAGTGGCTAAAAGATATTCCCAATAGGAAGGCATTGACTATGATGAAACATTTGCTCATATTGCTAGGCAGGAAGCAATCAGAATTTTCTTGGCATTGTTGCACACAAGAAATTGAAAGTCTTTCAGATGGATGTCAAAAGTGCATTTCTCAATGGAGAACTTGAAGAAGAAGTCTATGTTGAACAACCACCAGGTTTTGTGGATCCTAAACATCCTGACTATGTTTATAGACTTGATAAAGCACTCTATGGACTAAAGCAAGCACCTAGAGTATGGTATAAGACTCTTACTCTATGGACTAAAGCAAGCATCCTGAATAGGTTTCTACTTGAAAGTGGATTCAAAAGAGGTATAATAGATAAAACTTTATTTTATCTGAATAAAGGTAAAGATCTGCTTTTAGTTCAAATTTATGTGGATGATATCATTTTTGGATCAACTAATCAAAAACTGTGTGATAATTTCTCAAAGTAGATGCAATCAAGATATCAAAAGAGTATGATGGGAGAGATGAGCTATTTCTTGGGGTTGCAAATTAAGCAGACTGATAATGGTATCTAGATTAATCATTCCAAGTACACAATCTGTTGAAAAGGTTTAATATGCAAGAAAGTGCAACTACAACTACTCCTATGGCAACTGCTATAAAATTTGATCCTCATGAAGGTATAACACTTAATATCACAAACTACAGAGGTATGATTGGTTCTCTCTTGTACCTAACGGCTAGTAGGCCAGACATTATGTTTGCCACCTATTTGTGTGCAAGATTTCAGGCAAATCCTAGGGAGCCACATCTTATTGCGGTGAAGAGAATCTTTAGATACCTCAAGGGTACTGCATCACTTGGTCTATGGTATGCAAGGGAAGCTGATTTTGGATTACTTAGATATTTGGATGCTGACTTCGCTGGCTGCAAGATAGACATGAAGATTATATCTTGAAGCTGTCAGTTCTGGCTGATATTTTCACAAAGCCATTACCTAAAGCAACATTTACAAATCTTGTCAATGAACTTGGTATGGTTAGTTGGGATAGATAATTTCCTTTTATTTTATATTTGATCAAATCCTGATGTGTCCTAAATATTGTTGAAGATATTACGTTGGGAATTTTTGATGTATTTTATTATATGCATGTTAAATTAAGTGAATTTATTTGCTAAATATGCATGTATAAATATATATCATTGTCATCATTTCAAATCAGTCTAGGGAGACGCGCATCAATAAGATATTTTTTTTGGTTAAATCATTAAGTTAACTTTGCAGTTAATTATTAACCAAACCCCTAGTCCCTTCATATTCTCTCTCTCTTGGTTATTAACACCATTATTCATGATCAAGTCGAATTATATATTCCCCAACACAAATCGCTCTCATCACTCTCATTTCTTACATATCCCTCTTCTCTCAAACAATGGCAAATTTCACTTGGTTCTACAGCTATGGCATTAATACTGTGACACTCTTTCGTGATGGGATGTAAACTCAATATCATATCAACGCCATTCCACATGACGTTTGGATTCAACTTCCAGAAGTCACCAAAATTGACTTTCTGGGATTTCGGAGAGACCTTCATCTCTACATCCTTCGTCAGCAAGGAAGGATCATTCGTCTTGCTGTTCTCTCTGTTGAAAGCAGAAAGAAGCCCTAATCATCCTCTGGCTGTTTCTCTTCACCATCAGCTTTGTCAGGCTTCTAAGACCAAGGCTTCTTAAAGCTCTTCTCTACTAGACTAGGATTCTCTTGTAATTACATATGCATGTAATCAAAATTTCATGAAATGTACTCTATTGAACTATTAATGAATTTTTTTTTATTTACAAGACCTAATATATTTTCCTTGGTTGTGTGTGAATGTGCTTGTTCTTCATTATAGCCTGTTAATCTCTAAATCATACACTTAACATGTATCTTTTGATGATTATTGAGATTAAAATTGTGGTTTTCTAATAAATTTGCGTTGTTTTGACAAATACTGATGAATTTGAATCGACAGATCCTGACATTGTCAAATCCTGACAGATAAGAGGTTCCAAATACTGACGACAGGTCAGCATGTTCTAATTTAGAATATTATTATAAAATAATTTCTGAGTTGTTTAGTACTGCAAATTGAATATATTATTTAATTATTGATTAATAGTGGATTATCTGTTAAACAAATTCACACAGTATTTTCTTGAAAGAGCTGTACATATTTTATTGCTAATTCCGCACTTTACTTCACTTATAAATCCTATTACTCAGTAATTGCTATCTATCAGAAGTCTAAGTCACTAAGTTTCCTTCTTCGTGTGTGTGTGTTATACACAATTCAGCTTTGCATACTCACAAGAACTTCAGTGACACAAATCATTATACACGCAACCTCACTATTCACATCACACCCATATCCTTACTCACCTCCTACACACATCATGTCATCTTCTGAAGTTTCACCTTTCTTCAGTCAAACCACTATCATTCATGGAAACACCTTTGGCACCAACAATTATTTGGCTCTGCTTATACATAAGCAGTTTGCACAATTCTTTCATGATATTCAGGATTTCTTACTCCAATATCCAATTGGGTATGCTCTCACAAATCCTACTAAGGTGTCATACAGGGCTGTAATGCAAGTGTGGAATACAGCTCTGGCTAATGAAACAAACACTCTTTCTCTTTTGAATATAAGGGACGCAGGTATGAGGTTGATGCTAATGTCCTGGTTCAAGCATTGAGATTGTCTGCTTGTGATGGTGCTCCTGATAACTATGCAACTGAGCAGCTGTTTGATATGCTCAAAACCCTGAGCTATAAAGGTGAAATTATAACCATTGGAAAACTGACAAGGACAAAATTGAAGAGATAATGGAATTTCTTTTTTGACTGCATCAGCATGTGTTTCTTGAATAAAACAACAAATTTTGATGTTCTTCCATTTACTTCTCTGAAAATTGGGTACTCTCTCCTTTACTCTCGTAATTTTGACTATGGTAATACTATTCTTCAATTCATAATTGCTAGGAGAGCAGATACATAAGGAGTTATAGGGTATACTAGATTTCTTCAATTAATTTTCAATTTTCTATGCCCTAATGCTGAATTTGATAATGATGAATTGCTCCCTGTGTTCCAAATTTCTGAGAAAGCTATCACTTATCACATTAAGAGGGATGAAAAGAATAATTTTTCAGGACCTCCTTTCCTGCCTAGGGAGGTCAGGCAACTTCTGTTGAGAATTAGACCTACTCCTTCACAAGTGCCTGCAAATTCTGATGTTGGCACCTCTGTAACATTTCCTGATGCTGTGGAACAAGACACTACCCATCTTGTTTCTAACTCAAGCATTCTTTCTTCTAAACAGAACTCTAATCCAGCTCCCAAATTAGCCTCCTCTGGTGTCTCCCAAAAGGTATCAGTTGTAACAAAGAAAAGGCTATTTAAGAAATCTGTTAACTCTGAACAAAAAGCTCAACAAGTCTTACTAAGTGAGAGTGAGAAGAAAGAAGAATGTTTCCCAGTTAGGAAAAGAAGACTGATCATGCAAGATGATTCTAACTCTGATGATCAGATGCCCATTGGGATCTAGGTTAAAGATAAAAAGTCAACAGTTGCAAATTCTGACGACTCTGTTGACATTACTGGTACTAAAGAGCCAACTACTGATGCTAGTGCTCTGCTCAAAAAGATTCCAGTGATCAAAGAAACTGATGTGACCAAGAAAGCTAAAAAGAGAAGCTTGAAGAGAAAATGTAGAAAAGTAGTTGGGTACATCAGAAAGAAGAACAAGGCTCAGACCTCTACTATGGATGTCAGTCCACAAGAACCTAAGTCTCAAAGGGATTCAGTAACTGAGACACATCAAATCACACAAGAACCATCTTCTCAAAGGGAAGATGCAGACAAAGAGGCTGCACAAATCATTGTTGATTTTGCTCAAGGTGATCTCCTTGCTGATTCTGAGCAACTACTGAAGGAAAAGAAAGCTCATCAGGATGAACTGTCATAGGTGGATGCAGTTATCAATGATCCTATTTTTGAGAAGAGTACACGAGAACCTTCACCAATTCTTACTGAAGCAACTCATATTCCTCAGGCCCCACAAGAACTATCAGTTCAAAGTACTGATGATGGCCTATCTCATCCTCATGAGAAGTCAACTCCTGATGCTACATCAAATCCTGATGTTGTTCAACTTTCCACTGCAACAACTACTATTAATGATTCTTTGTTGCTGACTAGCTTGTTAAAGCATCCTGATTTGTTGTTTGTTCCTCCACTATCATCAGTTCCACTTGAGGACTCACCTTAAGGTATTACTTATTTTCTTCCACTGTTCCTCATGTTTGTATGATTATAAATAGTCTCTTGTTTGAGGTTACCTCTATTTATATGACAAGCATACTACTCCTCTCAGCCATCTCTTATTTCTTTACAAAATGTGTGATTGTGCTTTTCTGTGATACTGTGTGAAAATACTATGAGAGAAAATTAAATTTTTGAGTGGCAATCTCCTGTACTGGCAAAAGAAGAGGTAGCTTTGAGAAAATAATTTTATAAGTGTTTTCTCTTATAAATTTTCTTCTGTGAGAACCATATTACTCTCAAAAGTAATATATTGTGAGAGAAGTGATGAGATCACTTGAAAAGAAAAGAGAGATTTAGGTGTTACTTTGTTCATGTTTCAGGATCTCATCAGGAACAGACACCTATTGCTAAGGATTTTTCTAAAGGCAAAGCAATTCTACCCAGTTCTGAAAATTCTTCTGAGGGTCTTTCTAGTTCTGATTCTGATGATGACAGTGATAATGATGATTCCGACACAGCTCATCTTAAAACTGCTCTTGATGTATCTAAAAAGTCAACTGTTAGTTCTTCTTCATATTTTAGTGAAACTCCTTCTTATTTCAATGCTGATGCTGAGTACTTTCGAAAGACTGAATGGGATTTTACATGGAGAAATGCAAATACTTCTATCTCATTTGCTGTTGGTATGCAACATGTTCACAAGGCCTATGATGAAATTTAAATTCCTGATCTGAAATTGCATCTTAAGGCCTCTACTATTTCTGTCAAAGGGATTCATTCTAAACTTGCTGATATGAAGAAATCTCATGCTACTTTCAAGGACAAGATTGATGCATTCATGATCAATACACCTACTTCAGCTGAACTCATAAGTGTGAAAACTGTCATTAAAGGTGTAGTTCAATCTCAACAAAGCATGGATTCTCGACTTTCTTCTTTGGAAGATAAGGTATCTTCTATGGCTGACAAACTGGATGCTCTATTTTCTCTTCTTTCAAATACTGATGCCAAAAAGGGGAGAAGATAGTTGCTGTAACACCCCCAAATCCGGGGTCGGGGATCCGGGTTGTCACGAGTTCCATTTCCCTTAATAACACCCAATCTTAATAAACAATCAACTACTCTGTACTGTGACCCCACAATAAACACACACACCACAAGGTATAGTCTCAGAGATGAATATCCAAAAATAATCACAAGTCGTTTTATTCCACAATTATATGCCAATACACCTTAAAAGGGTTTCTGAATAAATTTACATTTCTTTGCCATTATTACAATTCATAAATATACATAAATCTGGTACATCAAAAGTTGAAGCCTAGCCTATTGGTAGTTCCTACCTCAGCTACAGCGACATCAACGCCTATAGGAAACTGCGGAATGTTTCCTATCCGCTCGCGAATTGGGAGCTTGGTCCTGTTCATCTTTTCTATCTGTTGTTGTGAGATGAAAGAAGAAAGCAAGGGTGAGCAGCAAGCCCACTAAAATAATATGTATAATGATTTACAGTATATGAGCCTTCTCATAGTACTCCTGAAAGTCTTGGTCAAAAGAAATGAACCAAGTTTGATATCTTAATGCGATGAAGTCGCAAAATATTCAGTATATATACATATATACTTTTCAAAATCTTGGAAGTCCTCTTCCATGCATAATATACACAGAGTTCCAGTTTATAACTGTATAAAACTATCGTTGCAAGGTGATCTCATACATCTAACCTTGTCTCAACATTTTTCTGAAAATCTTTGACATGCATAAGATAATCATTTACTAGATATAAGTTTAAAAGATGAAGTTACAAGATACTCCAATATACTTATATCTTTTCCAAATACTACTTGAACTACCACCGTTCAAGTTATAATTAGTTCAACAGTTCATCACATAGATGAGACTACAAGATAATACTTGAATAGATTCAATCTTTAAAATATCATCAAAATAAAATGAAGTTATGAGATACTTCATTTGATGCAAACATCATTTTGAAAACTTGACCCTGCCAACACTCAACAATCGCCCAACCGTAGACTTTCTATCGAAGTGCTCTGGGTAGTGTTGCAGAAATATCCAATTGGATGATGAACTCATTACGGGTGTTTGCCGCGCCAGGAAGACCACTTACGATGATCAGTCGTAGTAGTGCAACCCCACCATTTTCTACATGTAGAGGAGAACCTGTCGGATTTCCTTGTCAACCGAACACTGGACTCCTAAGGAATGGACCGTCTTAGCGGAACTTCCAGGCCATTTTGGGCGAATATAATAAGGCTGGGCCGGCACCACTCGACCACTTACGCCACTCCTAGTTCAGATGAAATCCATGACTCTGAAACGTAAAGCTCGTCCCCCTTTCCCAAAGTAGAAACTTGTTGATACGGCTCCACCAAGAAGTCATATCTAGTTGGAAAGGAAAACTCACCGATATTTCCCAGGCGATGCCTGTTAATGGATTAACTTTTTCCAAGAATTTTACTTCCCAAGTGTTGGGTAAGTAATCAAAATTCTTTTATCAAGACAGCAACCTTGTTGCGAATATAAAACACACCACAGAGCCGGATCCCTCAGGTTTTGAGCGAGTATTTAAATCCCCTTCGAAAGGAGGATCTTAAATATAAAAATGAGTTTTGGGATCCGCTCTAACTTTTAAAAATCATTTTAAAGACTCGCAAAACATTTTTAAGAATGTTTGGAGTGATGCTGATTTAATAAAATAAATCAGTCCCAATATATTAGGAAATATCTGAATATTATTATTTAAATAATATTCCCGTAAAGAATAATCTTTATAAAAATAATTGAAGTAGAAGTTGTAAAACTTATATTTGAAATGAATCTTAAATAATCAAAGATGTACTTATACGAAAGTAATATCTTATTTGAATAATCAAAAGTAAGTTTGATTATTGACACATTATTTTATAATAAAATAAAGAATATTATTTAGTATATAATCGGAGTCATAAGTCCTCGAATGAATATTCAAAATAATATTCATTAATAAAATAAACGGAGTCATAAGCCCTCGAATGAATATCCAAAAATAATATTCATTAATAAAATAAACGGAGTCATTAATCCTCGAATGAATATTCAAAATAATATTCATTAATAAAATAAACGGAGTCATTAACCCTCGAATGAATATTCAAAATAATATTCATTAATAAAATAAACGGAGTCATTAACCCTCGAATGAATATTCAAAATAATATTCATTAATAAAATAAAGTTATCGAATAAACCTTATTCGATTCATAGTTTTGAAAACTGTATCCATATATATATAAATATGTATATATATATATATACTCGGGAACATCGACTCCCGGTTTAGAAATATGTTCACCTTTTGATCCCCTATACTAAGGGTAAACTCAAATACTGCTTATTTCTAGCATAGGTATTATGCAACTATAAGCATTAAACCAACAGATATATAATCAAAAATATGAAACATGCATGCATATATACCCTATCACATGCTACAATATATCGCAAGAATTTGCTAATAACAAATATGCATTTATCGCAAGATCATGCATATACACATATACATCACAACAATATTTATACGAGTAGAAAACTTGCCTGAGTGCTCCCGGATAGGCTTAAGCTTAGAGTGGGTCCGATAATCTATGAACAACAACATAAGTCAGAATTAAACCCCGGTCGCTTAAGAAACTAGACTTTAACCATTTAGAGTCCTAACGTTCGCTTTCGCGCTTAACGATTTACTTAAGTCGCTCGAGTACCCTCGGCTCCCCCATTTTTAATAAATTAACCATTACGAGTTTTAAGGCGATTCTTTCGCAAGTGTCTTACCAACTGCCTATTACACCTTACATAAATGTTTCATACTTCAATTAGTCCTTTAAGGTATTTAACCTATGTTTCAAAGTAAGGCAAGGGGTAATGTTTCGTTCGCGAAACGTCGTTACTTAAAACGGCCGTTTCTCCTAAACCGTACATCGGAATCAAACGAACCACATATCAAAACGAAGCTCGTAACATGAACTATCTAAACATGGCAATGGTCAAAACCTAGCCGGGAGTTCTCGGGTCCTAATGTTATGAACAAAAGCAGTCTAAAGTAAATCGGACATTAGGACGACTATGTTTACACGATTTCCCAAATTTAAACCATTCCAAAACAAACTAATTTCTACATATTCAAACACCAAACCATCACCAATCAATCCCCATACAACCATATGACCATATCACTCATCAACCACTTTAAACCCTTTAAACCAAGCCCAAATCATACCATGAATCATCAAGAACAACTAGTGCTACTCTTTAACTCCAAAATCAACAAAAGCACTTAAACAACTAAGATCTCAACATGACAAAACAACTACTACACTTAATCTCTCATTCCATCATCATAAACATTTATACCAAACAACTAAATGCTAAGATAATGAAGAGTTATACCTTCCTTGAAGCTTTTAATCAATGAAAGATCCTTGGAATGCCCATGGAAGCCTTGATCTATGTTTAAGCTACCTTGAACTTTCATAAAAAATCAAGAAAACCAAAGTTATTTCTTGAAGGTTACTATTCACTATCTTCTTCCTTGATTTATTGGAAGAGATTGTGAAGGAATTAAAAGCTTAAACTTATAGGACATCCATATCTATGTACAAGGAACCTTAGATAATTACCTCACCAATTAACAAGCCTTGGATCTTGAATTTTGGAAATTTCTTCTTTGAAAAAGAAGAAAAGCCGAGAGCAAGCTTGGAAGAAAGAGAGATTTTTGTGTTTTTTTGCTTTGATTTGTTTTTTGCTTGGTTGTTTTTGTTTAGATTTTGGTTAATTACCTTAATAACCTTGAACTTTGTGTGGTTATCATTCATCCACACCTCCTTCCCTCCTATGTCATGCTTACATCACCTTATTGTGTCATCATCCCTTACTTGTCCTCTCCTTATTGGTTGGATGACCTCATCATCCCTAACCTCCTTGATTAACTTCCTAATTATTTGCCTAATGACCGCTGATCTGTTATACGGTTCGCTTAACTTTCATTTTTTTTATCGTTTGAGGGATCATACTCGGGATCTTATTACTTGGGTTTCCTTAACCTTTCTCAATACATTCTAATCCTTTTATGATCCTCTCTTATAATCCTTTTATTTAAATCCTTTTTATCCTGTTACCTTATACTCAATTCTTTCCGTATCTAGTGGATTTCCGGGAAAAATCAAAGTGTTCGGAATTGGATTCTGACGATCTTTACATACACTTATATACCACATAGAGTACTAATAATATCCCAGAAGATCAATAACAGAACCCCTACATAGTGTGGCATGAAAAGTTTTCTCATTCAGCATAATATGCAAAATCACTATTCATAAGAGTTTCAAAAATTTCCAAAAATTGGGGTTATTACAGTCTCCCCTCCTTAAAAGGATTTCGTCCCGGAATCAGATAGAAAATGAATAGGGATACTTTCTTAACATTGCACTTTCTAACTCTCGAGTAAATTTTCCCACATTGTGGTTCTTCCATCAAACTCTGAATAGTTTGATAACCCTTCTCCTAAGCACTTGTTCCTTTTTACTCTATAACCCTTCCTGGTTGCTCCATATAGGTTACGTCGGGTTGCATGTATATCCGCTCATATGCCCCTATTTATCTGGCATCCGAATTATACTTCCTTAACATTGATACGTGGAACACGTTATGACTTTCTACATGTTCGGGGGTAGGGCTAGCTCATATGATAACTTCCCAAAACGTCTTAATATATCCAAGGGTCCAACAAATTGTAGACCTAGCTTTCCTTTCTTTCCGAACCTCATCAATCCTTTCCAAGGGATACCTATAACATTACTAGGTCCCTTATTTCATACTCTTTGTCCTTTTGAGTCAAATCAGCATACCTCTTATGTCCATCTTGGGTTACTACCATCCGTCCTCTGATTAGATCTATTATATCACTGGTCCTTTGGACTACTGCGGGTCCGAGCATCTTGCGCTCTACAACTTCATCCTAACATAAGGGAGATCGACATTGTCTTCCCTCAAGGATCTCATAAGGCGATACCTCAATACTGACATATGATCTATTGTCGTAAGAAAACTCAATCCGTGTTAAGTGATCATTCCAATTTCTTTCAAGTCTATTGCACAGACTCTCATTATAGCTTTTAGCATTAGAGCTTTTGCTTCTCAATACCCATTCTTTTCCAGTTCGTAATCTCTAATACCTTCCGTTCCTAATATTATACTGGTTATATTTTTGCTCGTTAGCGTTCTATAACCTTTTAATAACCATGTCAACCTTAGTATCACGAATGTGTTTCCATTCCGAATACCACCACAACTTTATTACTCCTTTTTCAGCTGTTTCTATTTCCCAAAGTTTGATCAATCATATAGAAGTAAAGGAATTTGTTGAGAGATCACTATGATCATGAACACTTATTATATCGCATAGTTAGTACAGAAGGTGGCCAGCCTTTAGTACTTGACGAGCAATTAAACAATAGATGGTATCCTACTAGGCTTCTATCACACAGATAGATAGTCATTCGGCAATACCTCCCCTTCTGGAAGGGTTGTTCTTCTCAGCTTACATGAAATGAAAAGAAGAGAAAAGAACGAACTGAAGAGGATTGTATATTCGTAAAAAAAAAAAATATTTCCATAAAATATCTGGCTTGGAATCTACCTCTGAACTATAGAGGTTTGTCATAGGAGAACAAAACATATATGTATTTATATCAACATCAAGTATTATAGCATCGTATTTCACATGCCTAAATATTTTTGCTATTCCGTCCATCATTCTATGGACCCATGCTCTTCCTCGAGCTTATACACAATCACCTTTGAAACTCCCTCGATATCGAAAATCGAATCTGGGATCTCATTCTAGACATCATCGTTACTAGAATTCTATGCTTGCACCGCAACCTTCCTCATATAGTAATACGACTCTCTTTTCATAAGAGGGAATAAATATTCAATAGGTAGATACTCTACTTAATTAGTCTATCAATGATAACTTATACACTACCACGACCCGATTAGTGGTACTCAATCTCAACATCCATTCCAATACAACTCTCACGGTTGTAATCAGCTCATTACTCGCAGAATCATTGCTGCACTACTATGGTCCACTACTGACCTACTGTCGTCATTCACTTTCCATGAAATCTTAATATCTAATCATACGGAGTCCATACATCTCGTATAGAATTCTTCTAAGGAGTTAACATAACCACCAATCACAATTCATGAAGAACACTCCAAACTCTGACGTACTTTCATGACATGAAGTAGATAAAATTACAGAAGAGTTTCAGTCAAAGCAACGATAGCAGGTTAATACCATTCTTAATCGTATACCTTACATAGAAGACTTAACTCAAGGGTTCGTCTAGTCCTTTTTGAAACATGGTCCTGGCTTATCTCAAGATAGTATCTTCTGAGATAGATAGCCCGCTCATGGCGATTACACGAATTAAACCTTTACCAACTACTATTACGGTTGGGTATTGCACAGTCATCAGAAGGAATGTCAATCTTCCAAACCATAATACAACATGCATAGCTTTAACCATCATCACTGTATTCCTTTGGCACAAGCGCCTATAATTATCCTCTTACCTTTAAAGTGTCGGCCACCTCTTTGGCCTTTCCTGATAGTAAAATTTCCTTACAGTCAATGTCATTTTAACCACCTCCAAATAAATTTCTACCTTATTTCAATCACAGCTTATGTGAAGATGTTTTCCTTAAAATCTGATGAGTAAAAAAAAATCACCATTTTTCCATAAGTTATTGCCTCAGTCTTTAGAGGTTAATCACTGTCACGACTGACTCTCAATCATACTTAGAACATCTTTTATCTTAAGTCCTAATTGCCCTGAACAATTTCGACCATTAATGGTTCGATCCATACTTTCTCATGGTTTAACACGTGCCCCACTTGGCATCATTATAATTACGTCATATTTCCTTTATCAACATTTCTATTCTTGAGAATTTTGAATATTACCTTTCTCCTTGTAAAACCTCTAAGGTTATCCTTGAATCGTTCCTCCTGTATTCCCTAGATACAGGGCATATCAAGATACCATTTATTAATACCAGAATCATTGTCTATATACTTCTGAAAAAAAAAATCTCCACTGATTCTTAAAGGTTGTTATTACCTTAATCATTTCCAATTCATACTGTCAAAACTCATACTATCCCTATTAAGGGTGAAATGCCAAGCTTTATGCATTCCCCTAGGATTCGTTTTAAGTTACCGATGTTCTATCCTTAATTCCACCTTTAAAAAGGTACATGCATCCTTCCATGGATAATTCAAGTCATATATCCCTGATAAGGGTGTCTTAATCAATCATTCCCACCTCGATAGTATATGCCTAATTTCACAATAACATCTGTATTCAAAATGAGGTTAATCAATATGGCCTCCAAAAGATAACAACAGTTATCCGCTTTTCTTGCCTAATCTGGTAATAACAAGGATGTTCTGGAAGATATTGGTCGTGTTCAACGCGAACTTCTTCTTAATAATTCCCTATTTACTTTTGTTGTTTATCTCAACAGTCATCTCAATGTTGGGATATCTTTCATACCTGGCGTCTCCCTTTCTGGGTATCATGCCACTGGTCTTACACTTCACCTTCTTGAAGGTCACTTCCTTCATCCAATTTTCTTAATTTCTTACTTTCTTGTCTCCTCAGTCTATCCGCGTCTCATTATTTATCCTTCGAATTATCTCAAGGTTTCCTCGAATCCTCCCAACTTATAGGGGATAAAATATATGTATCTCTTATGCCCTCAACCATCAATTTTAACTCATGGTGAATCACCCTCATCCTGACGAATGCATACTTTTCTATTTCTATTGCTACGAGTCTTTAGGGTTTCCTCATACCCAACTCCCTTATCATACCTCAAACTCTATTGCCTTTATATTCCTTTCCACTTCAGTTTCTTTTTATTTTCCTTTCTCTTATCCTTATTTCATGAACCAACACAACATAAGTATTGATTTCAAACATCCCGTCATTCTGGATTCGTGTCCTCAGAACGAATCTTGACAACTTTTACAACTTAGATTCATAATTCATCATACCCGTCCGCCTTTGTTCTGGCTCTAAAGCTTTTACACTATCTCCATAACCTTGGGAAGTACTTTCCTGAAAACAATTGACTGAACTTTAATCAGTTTATTGTAACCTCTGGCTCCGTGCCTTCCTTGGACTTTCACCAGCGGGTGGTCTCTCTCTTAGGAGGGTAAGTGACAAAAACACTCTTTTGTGATTCGTCAATCATTTAGAATCTCAAATGATTCCCGTATTTCCTTTAGCCAGGCTCTTGCCTCGACTGGGTTAGCTTGTTCCTTGGAACTCTGAGAGCTTAGCGACTTAAAGAACCTGAAAGAATTTCTCATCGCATTGTTTCCTCAGGGTGGTGGTTGGGGATAATAGTCTAAGTCCTTTTTAGACAGGTCCATGAATTGCCGTATAGGAGTACCGTCTCGGGTCTCCTTTCCTTACTCGACTTTCTGTTTCCTTAGTATGAAATGTTTCATCCTTCTCCCATACTTGGGGTTATCTTATACGTTAAAATCCTCATTTTCCACTTCATTATGTTATGGGTTCCTTCTATCTTGATGGCGTCCTCCCTGACTATCACATTCAGGGTTTTCCCTTAATCTTATTCCTTGAACTATGGATTTCGTCTAAGATCCAGTCCTTACGCTCTTAAACGTTTGGAACCCAAATTCGGTAGGAATACCTCATTATTCCCTTATCATCTTTCTCGGTATTAATCTTTTCTCCAGTCATTGGCTCTCTGCCTTCATTCATCACTTTTTCTTGGCACAATATGATTTTCTCCAATAATTCGGGCTGTATTGCAATCTCAAACAGCTTTTCGGTACCGGCTCCGGTTACCTTCACTTCTATTTCCATTTTCTCAAAATCTCTTATAAACTCTCCCAAAGACATTATTATCTTGAGTCTCTCCTTTTTACTAAGGGCATCAGCCACCACATTGGCTTTCCCCGAATGATAAAGAATCTCCCAATCATAATTCTTGATTAGCTCTAACCGCCTTTTCTGGCGTATATTGAGCTCTTTCTGCGTGAAAATGCACTAGAGCACTTATGGCTTGTGTAAATCTCGCACTTCTCTCCATACAAGTAGTGCCTCCAATATTTAGGGCAAAACTATTACCACGAGCCCAAGCTCATGGGTGGGGATATCGAATTTTATATTCCCTTAATTGTCTTGACGCGTACGCGATTACCTTGTTGTGCTGTATAAGAAGCACCCTAATTCCTTATGTGAAGCGTCACTACACATCACGAAATCTCCTTTTCCATCCGGCAACGCCATCATAGGGGCCGTCACCAATCTTTGCTTCAGTTCTTGAAAGTTGTTCTCGTATTTCTCTGTTCATTCAACTTCTCACTCTTACGAGTAAGCTGCGTTAAAGGGGCTACTATCTTTACAAACTTGAATGAACCTCCGGTAGTGACCGGCCAATCCTACCTCTGGGAGTTGCCCTAACCATGGTCATCGATTCCTCAGTGGTCCTTTATTCATTCTTGTCAGGATCCTTCACGGGATCCTCCTCAGCAACAATCCCTTCTAGGACAACATCCTCAACCGCTACATCCTCAATATCAACATCATCCGGTCCTGCGTTAGGACGCTCTATCGGATCCATAATCCGATCTCCAATTAGTAATAAAACATCATCGCGCTGTTACTCCTCAACCTCAGGGTTCGGAGTCCCGCTACCATATACGATAACGAACTACGCTTCTATCACGATATTTATAAGGGTTCCCATAAGGGTTTTAACTGTCAGTACTACATTAGGTAGTCCGACTATGAACTTGGCAAGAGTTCTTATTTATCTTAGTGAACTTATTATCTTAACGTCACTTCATCTCTGAGGTTTATAACACTTGGCTCTGATACCATTTCTATAACACCCCCAAATCCGGGGTCGGGGATCCGGGTTGTCACGAGTTCCATTTCCCTTAATAACACCCAATCTTAATAAACAATCAACTACTCTGTACTGTGACCCCACAATAAACACACACACCACAAGTTATAGTCTCAGAGATGAATATCCAAAAATAATCACAAGTCGTTTTATTCCACAATTATATGCCAATACACCTTAAAAGGGTTTCTGAATAAATTTACATTTCTTTGCCATTATTACAATTCATAAATATACATAAATCTGGTACATCAAAAGTTGAAGCCTAGCCTATTGGTAGTTCCTACCTCAGCTACAGCGACATCAACGCCTATAGGAAACTGCGGAATGTTTCCTATCGGCTCGCGAATTGGGAGCTTGGTCATGTTCATCTTTTCTATCTGTTGTTGTGAGATGAAAGAAGAAAGCAAGGGTGAGCAGCAAGCCCACCAAAATAATATGTATAATGATTTACAGTATATGAGCCTTCTCATAGTACTCCTGAAAGTCTTGGTCAAAAGAAATGAACCAAGTTTGATATCTTAATGCGATGAAGTAGCAAAATATTCAGTATATATATATATACTTTTCAAAATCTTGGAAGTCCTCTTCCATGCATAATATACACAGAGTTCCAGTTTATAACTGTATAAAACTATCGTTGCAAGGTGATCTCATATATCTAACCTTGTCTCAACGTTTTTCTGAAAATCTTTGACATGCATAAGATAATCATTTACTAGATATAAGTTTAAAAGATGAAGTTACAAGATACTCCAATATACTTATATCTTTTCCAAATACTACTTGAACTACCACCGTTCAAGTTATAATTAGTTCAACAGTTCATCACATAGATGAGACTACAAGATAATACTTGAATAGATTCAATCTTTAAAATATCATCAAAATAAAATGAAGTTATGAGATACTTCATTTGATGCAAACATCATTTTGAAAACTTGACCCTGCCAACACTCAACAATCGCCCAACCGTAGCCTTTCTATCGAAGTGCTCTAGGTAGTGTTGCAGAAATATCCAATTGGATGATGAACTCATTACGGGAGTTTGCCGCGCCAGAAAGACCACTTACGATGATCAGTCGTAGTAGTGCAACCCCACCATTTTCTATATGTAGAGGAGAACCTGTCGGATTTACTTGTCAACCGAACACTGGACTCCTAAGGAATGGACCGTCTTAGCGGAACTTCCAGGCCATTTTGGGCCAATATAATAAGGCTGGGCCGGCGCCACTCGACCACTTACGCCACTCCTAGTTCAGATGAAATCCATGACTCTGAAACGTAAAGCTCGTCCCCCTTTCCCCAAGTAGAAACTTGTTGATACGACTCCACCAAGAAGTCGTATCTAGTTGAAAAGGAAAATTCACCGATATTTCCCAGGCGATGCCTGTTAATGGATTAACTTGTTCCAAGAATTTTACTTCCCGAGTGTTGGGTAAGTAATCAAAATTCTTTTATCAAGACAGCAACCTTGTTGCGAATATAAAACACACCACAGAGCCGGATCCCTCAGGTTTTGAGCGAGTATTTAAATCCCCTTCGAAAGGAGGATCTTAAATATAAAAATGAGTTTTGGGATCCGCTCTAATATTTAAAAATCATTTTAAAGACTCGCAAAATATTTTTAAGAATGTTTGGAGTGATGCTGATTTAATAAAATAAATCAGTCCCAATATATTAGGAAATATCTGAATATTATTATTTAAATAATATTCCCGTAAAGAATAATCTTTATAAAAATAATTGAAGTAGAAGTTGTAAAACTTATACTTGAAATTAATCTTAAATAATCAAAGATGTACTTATACGAAAGTAATATCTTATTTGAATAATCAAAAGTAAGTTTGATTATTGACACATTATTCTATAATAAAATAAAGAATATTATTTAGTAAATAATCGGAGTCATAAGTCCTCGAATGAATATTCAAAATAATATTCATTAATAAAATAAACGGAGTCATAAGCCCTCGAATGAATATTCAAAAATAATATTCATTAATAAAATAAACGGAGTCATTAACCCTCGAATGAATATTCAAAATAATATTCATTAATAAAATAAACGGAGTCATTAACCCTCGAATGAATATTCAAAATAATATTCATTAATAAAATAAACGGAGTCATTAACCCTCGAATGAATATTCAAAATAATATTCATTAATAAAATAAAGTTATCAAATAAACCTTATTCGATTCATAGTTTTGAAAACTATATCCATATATATATAAATATAAATATATATATATATATATAGTCGGGAATATCGACTCCCGGTTTAGAAATATGTTCACCTTTTGATCCCCTATACTAAGGGTAAACTCAAATACTGCTTATTTCTAGCATAGGTATTATGCAACTATAAGCATTGAACCAACATATATATAATCAAAAATATGAAACAGGCATGCATATATACCCTATCACATGCTACAATATATCACAAGAATTTGCTAATAACAAATATGCATTTATCGCAAGATCATGCATATACACATATACATCACAACAACAGTTATACGGGTAGAAAACTTGCCTGAGTGCTCCCAGATAGGCTTAAGCTTAGAGTGGGATCCGATAACCTATGAACAACAACATAAGTCGGAATTAAACCCCGGTCGCTTAAGAAACTAGACTTTAACCATTTAGAGTCCTAACGTTCGCTTTCGCGCTTAACGATTTACTTAAGTCGTTCGAGTACCCTCGGCTCCCCCATTTTTAATAAATTAACCATTATGAGTTTTAAGGCGATTCTTTCGAAAATGTCTTACCAACTGCCTATTACACCTTACATAAATGTTTCATACTTCAATTAGTCCTTTAAAGTCTTTAACCTATGTTTCAAAGTAAGGCGAGGGGTAATGTTTTGTTCGCGAAACGTCGTTACTTAAAACAGCCGTTTCTCCTAAACTGTACATCGGAATCAAATGAACCACATATCAAAACGAAGCTCGTAACATGAAATATCTAAACATGGCAATGGTCAAAATCTAGTAGGGAGTTCTCGGGTCCTAATGTTATGAACAAAAGCAGTCTAAAGTAAATCGGACATTACGACGGCTATGTTTACGCGATTTCCCAAATTTAAACCATTCCAAAACAAACTAATTTCTACATATTCAAACACCAAACCATCACCAATCAATCCCCATACAACCATATGACCATATCACTGATCAACCACTTTAAACCCTTTAAACCAAGCCCAAATCATACCATGAATCATCAAGAACAACTAGTGCTACTCTTTAACTCCAAAATCAACAAAAGCACTTAACAACTAAGATCTCAACATGACAAACCAACTACTACACTTAATCTCTCATTCCATCATCATAAACATTTATACCAAACAACTAAATGCTAAGATAATGAAGAGTTATACCTTCCTTGAAGCTTTTAATCAATGAAAGATCCTTGGAATGCCCATGGAAGCCTTGATCTATGTTTAAGCTACCTTGAACTTTCATAAAAAATCAAGAAAACCAAAGTTATTTCTTGAAGGTTACTATTCACCATCTTCTTCCTTGATTTATTGGAAGAGATTGTGAAGGAATTAAAAGCTTAAACTTATAGGACATCCATATCTATGTACAAGGAACCTTAGATAATTACCTCACCAATTAACAAGCCTTGGATCTTGAATTTTGGAAATTTCTTCTTTGAAAAAGAAGAAAAGCCGAGAGCAAGCTTGGAAGAAAGAGAGATTTTTGTGTTTTTTGCTTTGATTTGTTTTTTGGTTGGTTGTTTTTGTTTAGATTTTGGTTAATTACCTTAATAACCTTGAACTTTGTGTGGTTATCATTCATCCACACCTCCTTCCCTCCTATGTCATGCTTACATCACCTTATTGTGTCATCATCCCTTACTTGTCCTCTCCTTATTGGTTGGATGACCTCATCATCCCTAACCTCCTTGATTAACTTCCTAATTGTTTGCCTAATGACCGCTGATCTGTTATACGGTTCGCTTAACTTTCATTTTTGTTTATCGTTTGAGGGATCATACCCGGGATCTTATTACTTGGGTTTCCTTAACCTTTTTCAATACATTCTAATCCTTTTATGATCCTCTCTTATAATCCTTTTATTTAAATCCTTTTTATCCTGTTACCTTATACTCAATTCTTTCCGTATCTAGTGGATTTCCGGGAAAAATCAAAGTGTTCGGAATTGGATTCTGACGATCTTTACATACACTTATATACCACATAGAGTACTAATAATATCGCAGAAGATCAATAACAGAACCCCTACATAGTGTGGCATGAAAAGTTTTCTCATTCAGCATAATCTGCAAAATCACTATTCATAAGGGTTTCAAAAATTTCCAAAAATTGAGGTTATTACAGTTGTTATAATATGTACACCAGATTCTATTCACATAAAGGATAAAGATACTGATGATGATGGTGATAAAAATCCAGTACTACAACAATTGTAAACATCCCCTCCCCGCTCTTACTTTGATCGACTTGCCCGCACAACGTCTTTTTTATAAATGTTCCAATTGCTTCTACTGCTCAACAACCTCAACATTCTAAAAAGTTTGATTCTTCAGGACAAGGGAAGTCTACTGGTGCTCATGAAGCTAATCACAAGACTACCGATGATGCTCCTGAGACTGGTGATGTTACAATCTCTAACTTAGCAGATGCTGAAGGGTTATATTTTCCTTCTAGACACAAGGAAATAGGTGAAGAGATTATTATGTACTACAAAGATAAAAGGTTTGAGCAAAAGAATGCTAGGAGTGCTCTTGGATTGATAACTGAAGAATTTCCTGATCTAACAACTGAAGAAGTAGTTATGCAACAGAAGGAGTTAATGGCTCAAATTGAAGCTGAAGCCAACACCTCTAAAGGAAGAGGAAAAAGAGGTGGAAGATCTACAAGAGCTAGAGGAAGAGGAGGAAGAAGGATTTCTAAACCAAGTCAAATGGTTACAACTGATTCTGCATTTATGAATATCCTATCTAGAGAAGGTTATGTTCTGTACAAGGACATGAATTAGCAGAAGAAGTTCAGAATACTGAAGAGATGATTGTTCAAAGGAAGAAGAAATCAAACATTGACATTGCTTAAGTTGATATAACTAATGCAAATGTAACTCTTGAGGAAGACACAAGTCCCGAGGATAAAACAAATCCTGATACTGAAAATCTGATAGCTGATTTTGACACTGATGAAAAGATGGTCAAAGGATTGGATCAATTGGTTCTTACTAGGCTTTTTTTTCTCCCGATTTTGGTGCTATGGAATAAAGAAAAAGGGAAAATTTATGATCTACCTAAAAGTTATGATCCTATCAGAAAACAGGATAAAAGATGGAAAGATATTGGTTCATTTAGTTATCCTAAAGGGTTTAAACATATTAAATATGTGTCTGCAGGACTAGAAGATTCTGGTTCAGAACAGAAAGATATTGACAAGTCCATCAAGAAACCTTCTTGGGTGGAACATAATGGAAGGCTGAAGCTTGTCAAAACTGGAACCAGAGGATGTATTGGCCATTCTGGAATGGAAATTCTGAGGTCTGATTTACTGGACACAAATACTCTGACTGACAATCTTGGTGAAAGAGTTACTTGTTCACATCTTGAAAAAGTTGAAGCCGTGAAGATTGTATATAGAAAGATAAATTTTGATGATGTTAGAGAGGAGATTATGTACTTTTTGAGAGATGGTAAAAGAGTTTTACTATGCAGCAACTCTTGATGAAGACGGTGACCGAATTGATATACATTCACTATCTTCTTAGAGTGGAGAACAATATCACCAGAAATTGGTCTTCTATGATACTTGAAAGTATCAAAAGAAGAGTCATAAACAAAGAAGATAAATACAATGGTGATTATATTCCTATGTACAGAACTTTACAGGTCAATAAATGAAGATGCAAAAGGGAGCTGCAGTCCTAAAAGTTTTTGTCAACAATCCTCAGTTATTCTTCAATCCTGATCATGAAGATGTCAGTTTGAGCTTTATACTGATTGGTGATCTGGAATTGAATAAAAGCTCGATTTCTAAACTGAGATCATCCATCTACCAGCTTGGAGAAGAAACTGAAGAGAAGAGAGAATTAAAGAAAAAGATTGTTAAAGTCCTGTTATTCCCAGTGAACTAACAATGAGATTTACAGAAGGGGGTTGAATGTAAATCTCAAAACTTTTTCAAGTTTTGAGCAGTTTATAGTCTATGTGTTTTGATGAGCAAGTGTGTGTGAATTGCTTTGAGCTAATGCAGACAGATATATGTAAAGAACACAACAGACTTAAAAACTTTTCTGGTGGATTTGTTGTTCCACCAGAGATGTGTTATTTCAGAAAATCTGTGATTCAAAGAATTAAATCACAGCTGCTTCCTAGTACAAACTAGATGATTTTCTCTTTGGATTTTTCTAAACAGCTCTGGAAAATTATCTTCTAATTACTAGCTACTACTTGGTTTATATATTACCAAGTTTACAAGTGAAGACAAAACTGTAAAATACAATTAAAAGACTCTTCACATGTTTCTTCTTCATTTCTCTATCCAATGCAATTTAGGTTTAGCTGTGAATCTTTGAATACTTCCTTGTTTGCACCAGAATGGAAATGCTGCATTTTCTTGATTCCTCCTAGAGGCTGCCACATTCCAGTTTGTCTCTGTCAACCCATGTGCCTCTGTCAGCTTATGAATTGTCACTATCAACTGCTATTGAACTAAGCATCCGTTGAAGCTTTTATCCGTTGATGACTTTATCCGTTGAAGCTTTATCCATTGAAGCTTTATTCCGTTGAAGCTTTATCCGTTAATGCATTAGCAGTTGAAGCATTATCCGTTGAAGCACTCATCCGTTGATGGATGATATCCGTTGAAGCTTTAGAGACATCCGTTGAAGCTTTGTTTTCGTTGAAGGCCTTTAATATCAGTTGATACTACTTCACTTATGCAAAATTACAAGGCATAAAATATTTACAATTAGCCCTCCTATTTGCATATCCACTAGTAGTCAACATGACTGATAATTTCCCACAACATCTAAGAATTACAACTTAAATACAGAAAATGAAATGTGCTACAATACTAAACTTATTTCTAAGTAAAGCTACTCCTTCAATGGATAGCCAAAATGGTCTTATCCGTTGAGGCTACAAACACTAGATTTCTACTTAAGTGTTTTGTTTAACTTATCATCAAACTAATACACATATTCCTAACAATCTCCCCCTATTTATGTCTACTAGAACTGTAGACATAAATTTGGGTTTAACTTGATGATAACAAAACACTTAATAAACATATGAACTGAAATAAAGTAGAAATTCAAAATTGCTGCAAAAGTGTGTATCTGTAGATAGAATTGAAGAATTACATTGTTTCCAAGGGTGCTCCTTTAGCCTGAGCAGATTAATTTCTTTTCCTTTGACCCCTTGTTTTCTTTCCTAGCCTCCTGTCATTCTCCTCTATTTGGAGTTGAAGTTGTCTGTAGAACTCAGCTTCATCTTCTTCATTGATGTCCAACTCAGATTGCATATCCTTGAGAGTTTCATTATTGGAAATCTTGAGCTGATCTTCAAGTCTGAAAAATCTTCTAACTCCTTTATTGTCTCTGAACTCCATCAACCAATGAGGTGATTTATGAACTGTAATTCCTCTCTCTTGGATGAGTAATGTTCTAGGCAAGGCATTGGGCTCCCACCAAGTCTTCCTTATGCTGGCAATCTTGTTGAGAATCTCAGTTTTAGCAGTCCTGGTAAAGCCAGAATCCCTTTTTATGGCTGAGTAGACTCTAACCAAGGTAGAATAGCCTTCATTCAGAATCCTATAGAGAGGCCAAGTCCTTTCCCCACTTCCTTTATATTTGAACACTAGTCTTTCTGGAAGCTGTCTAGGCATCCATTCCCCTTACTTCCTCCAGCTCATCCAGATAGAGTTCAATGTCTGAAAATTCCTTTATGTCACAAATGTGAACATAATCATCCTTTGAGGCTTGTGGCTTAGGCTTAGGCTTCTGAGTGAATTTAATTGAGGTTAGAGGAGGTGTTGATTTGATTTTCCTTTTCTGTTTCTTTGATGGTGGAGAAGTGGTTAAGAAGGTGGGCAATTTGATGGTGTCCCAATCAATTGGTTCATCCTTAGGAGTGATTGTTTCACCATGGATGTTAATGAAGGGGTCAGGCACAATGGGTTCAGGAATAGAAGGTAGTGGTTTGGATTTTGATTGGGTTTCTTCAGTCTCATCTACCATCTTTCTTTTTGCATTGGCCTTCTTTCTGTTCCCTTTCTGCCATTCCTTTCTTTCCTTACTTCTTTCTTCCACATCATCACTAATCATGTCCCCCATACCTACATCTTCACTCTTGTCTTCAATTTCTTTCTTTTCTTCAGCTTGACTTGACTTTAGCTGTTTTTCAAGCTTTGCTTGTGCTCTTTTGTCAGCCTTTAGCTTTTTAGCTTCTTCCTTCAAC